>NW_006922265.1:1074833-1090136 GCF_000298275.1 Orycteropus afer afer | reverse complement strand
AGGGTCGACAAAAGAGGGGGAGTCCTTCAACGAGATGGATTGATATGGTGGCTGCAATGATGAGCTCAAGTATAGCAGGGATTGTGGGGCTGGCGCAGGATAGGGCAGTGTTTCGTTCTGCTGTGCATGGGGTCACTATGAGTCGGAAACGACTCGACGGCACTTAACAACAACAACAACAACAAACATGGTTTAATATCAGAAAGGGAGTGCATCAGGGTTGTATCCTTTCACCATACTTATGCAATCTGTATGCTTAGCAAAAATCTAAGAAGCTGGACTATATGAAGAATGTGCCATCAAGATTGGAGGAAGGTGCATTAACAACCTGTGATACATAAATGGCGAAAGTGAGGATGACTTGAAGTACTTAGTAATGAAGATTGAAGACTACAGTATGCAGTATGGATTATAATTCAATATAAAGAAAATAAAAATCCTCACAACTGGACCAATAAGCAGCATCACAATAAATGGAGAAAAGATTGAAGTTGTCAAAACTTCATATTAGTTGGTTCTACAATCAACACCAATGGAAGCAGCAGTCAAGACATCAAAAGACATATTGCACTGGGCAAATCTGCTGCAAAAGACACTTGTGCTGAAGAGCAAAGATGTCTCCTTTAAGTCTAAGGTGCACCTTACCCAAGCCATGGTATTTTCAATCACCTCATATGCATGTGAGAGCTGGATAAAGAATAAGGAAGACCAAAGAAGAGTCAATGCCTTTGAGTTATGGTGTTGGTGAAGAATACTCAAATACCACAGCCTGCTAAAAGAACTAACAAATCTGCCCTAGAAGAAGTGCAGCTGAATACTCCTTGGAAGTGAACATGGCCAGACTTCATCTCACCTACTTTGGTCATATTGTCAGAAGGGACCATTTCCTGGAGAAGGATATCACCTTTGGTAAAGTGGAGGGTCAACAAAAAAGGGGAAGGGCCTCAACATGATGGATTGACACAGTGGCTACAACAATGTGGTCAGGTATAACAAGGATTGTGAGGCTGGCACAGGACAAGGCAGTGTTTCATTCTGTTGTACACAGGGTCTCTATGACTCAGAGACTACTGGACAGCACCTAACAACACCAACATTCTTCTGGAAGTCCATGCTATATTCAGTATTCTTCATCAACACTGTAATTCAAAGGCATTAACTTTTTATTGTCCTTTCTCATCCATTGTCCAGCTTTGGCATGCATGTAAGCTGATTGAAAATTCATGGTGTGGGTCAGGCCTACTATTAGTCCTCAAGGTGATATATTTGCTTTTTAACGTTTTAAAGAGGTCTTTTGTAGCAGATTTGCCCAATACAATATGTCGTTTGATTTCTTGACTACTGCTTCCGTGGGTGTTGATTGTGGATCCAAGTAAAATGAAATACTGACAATTTCAATCTTTTCTCCATTTATCATGATGTTGCTTATTGGTCCAATTGTGAGCACTTTTTTTCTTTATGTTGAGGTGTATTCCATACTGAATGTTGTAGTCTTTGATCTTCATTAGTAAATGTTTCAAGTGCTTTTCGCTTTCAGCAAGCAAGGTTGTATCGTGTGCAAATTATAGGTTGTTAAAAAGTCTTCCTCCAACCTTAATGGTGTATTCTTCATATAATCCAGCTTCTCAGATTATATGCTCAGCATACATATTGAGTAATATGGTAAAAAGATACATCCTTGATGTACATATTCCTCAATTTAAAATATGTGGGATCCCCTTGTTCTATTCAAATGACTGTCTCTTGGTTTATGTACAGGTTCCACATGACCACAGTTAAATGTTCTAGAATTCAATTTTTTCACAATGTTATTCACAATTTGTTATGATCCACACAGTTGAATTCTTTGGCTTAGTCACTGAAACACAGGTAAACATCTTTCTGGTATTCTCTGCTTTCAACCATTACCTATCTGGCATCAGCAATACTATCCCTTGTTCCATATCCTCTTCTGAATCTGCCTTAAATTTCTGGCAGTTCCCTGTCAATGTACTGCTGTAACCACTTTTAAATTATCTTCAGCAGAATTTTACTCACATAGGACTTAATTATAGTGTTCAACAATTTCTGTTGGATCTCCATTCTTTGGAATAGGCACACACATGTATGTCTTCCAGTTGGTTGGCCAAGAATCTCTCTTCCAAATGTCATGAAATAGAGTGAGCACTTCCAGCATTGCATTTGTTTGTTGAAGCATCTCAATCGGTATTCTGTCAATTTCCAGAGCCTTATTTTTCCCCAATATCTTCA
Source organism: Orycteropus afer afer (assembly GCF_000298275.1). NCBI lineage: Eukaryota > Metazoa > Chordata > Mammalia > Tubulidentata > Orycteropodidae > Orycteropus > Orycteropus afer. Next base: position 1,087,886 of record NW_006922265.1, on the reverse strand, counting down.
GTGCAGCCTGGACTTCTTCATTCAGTACCATTGGTTTTGATCATATTTTACATCCTAAAATACATTGACCAAATCCTTTTGGTACAGTGACTATCTTCTTTTGATGCTTCCTTTGTTGTTCATTTTTTGTTAATAGAATCCTTCAATATAGCAAGTGGAGGCTTGAACTTTTCTGCAGTTCTTTTAGCTTGAGAAATGCTAAGAATGTTCTTCCTTTTTCATTTTCTTATTCCTTATCTTTGTACATGTCATTATAATATTTTATTTTGTCTTTTCAAACTGCTTTTCAAAATCTTCTGCTCACTTGTATGCCATCCATTTTTCCTTTTGCTTTAGCAACTATGCTTTCAAGAACATGCTTCAGAGTCTCTTCCAGTGTTCATTTTGGTCCTTTTTTTCTTCCTTTTCTGTCCTCTCAATGACTTTGTTTTCTTCATATATGTTGTCCTTCATATCATCCCACAACTCATCTGGTCTTCTGTCATTAGTGTTCAGTCCATCAAATCTAATCTTGAAATGGTCTCTAAATTCAATTGGGATATATTCCGGTCATATTTTGGGTCTCATGGATTTGTTTTAATTTTCTTTAGCTTGAACTTGAACTTGCAATGAGTAATTGATTATTTGTTCTGCATTTGGCCCAACTGATGACAATGAGCTTCTCCATTGTCTCTTTCTACAGATATAGTTGATCTGATTACTATGCATTGCATCTGGCAAAATCTACATGTATAGCTGTTGTTTATGTTGTTTAAAAAAGTTATTTGCAATAAATAAGTTGCTGGTCTTGCAAAAATCTATCATGTGATCTCCCATATAATTTTTATCACCAAGGCCAAATTTTCCAAGTAGTGGTCATATGAAGCTATTTAATGAAAAATGTCAGCTACATTTGGTAAAATATTACTTAATCATTTCAGTTCAGGAAACATTAGCTTATAACCTACTGAGTGGCAGACTTTGGTGTAGATGTTGAGGGAACTGAGAATAAAATAAACAAAAATTTTTATCCCTATTCTTGAGGAGCTTAGTCACATGAAAGAGTCAGAAATAAATAATTAGATTCTAAGGAGATAAATATTTTCAGGACCACAGTTGAAAATTCTAGTTGAACAATATTCAAAAGTCATTTTATGTAACCATTGTTATTATACATTACCCTTATGCATAATACTCCTAGGTCCTTTCATGTGTCTACTGCAATGAGAGTATATTTATCATGATTATCTACATATATTCTATGAATAATGGAGGATTCAGTTGTGTTTCAGGGTTAAGATTATTTAATTTTTTAAAAAAAATTATTTCATGGATTTCAAAATTGTTAAATCTGACAGAAGAGTTACAGTAAGTCAAATACCCAGAGCAAAATTAAAATCATCATTTTTATTTTCTTAATGAACAAATTGAGCTCCTTTATCTCTTACCCATTTAACAAAAAGTAGTTTAGTTAACAGGTTGAAATTAGGTGCTCTATAATAGTTTGGATCCTATATTTTTTCTTTACCATAATGCAGAAGTAAACAAACTTTGTCTGCAAAAGGCCAGTGTTTGGCTTCCTAAACCATAATAGCTCTGTGAAAATTACTTAACTATACATTATTCTGCAAATTTAGCCACAGAAAATATGTAAACAAAGAGCATAGCTGTGTTCCCATAAAAGTTTGTTTACAAAGACAGATGCCATTCTAAATATGGCCCACAGATCATAGTTTGTTATATCGTGCCATACTGGTAACAAAAATCTTGATAGTCTTGTGATGATGTGGTTGTAGATAGAGTTATCAGCTAAAACAAGGTATTCTAAGATGGTTCAACCAATCAAAAATTCTACTTGTTTCCAATTTTTTTTTTAAAGGTAAATCTGCTTCTCACCCCCAGCTCTCTTAGAATTAGTAGAGAAGATAGTAATTAGCAATATTAAAGAATTTCCAAGCAAGCTGATCTGCAAATGTCCAGAAGATTAATATTTATTTTAACTTTCCAGGCCTCCATTACCTGATGTGTATTATATTTCATGTAACATATAGGGGATATGTTTAGTGTTCAAAACTGATAACAAAACCAAATTCACTGTCGAGTTGATTTCTACTCATAGCGACCCCTCCTTGGGTTTCCAAGGCGGTATCACTATGCAAGTACATTACCCAACACTGCTATGGAAATATAAACTGAGAACTATGAAAACTCAAACATTAGGAATCACCAAGGCTGAGAGTGAAAATCAGAATGAAAGTTAAGGGGTTGATGGAGAAGCAAAGTTACACAAGGAACACATTTAGTCAGTGCATGTAATCAAAGTTATACCTTGCCCACAGGTCTCTCCTAATGCACCAAGAGCTATTGCCTAAGTGGGGTTAGTGGCAGGTGCTCTTCTGGGAGCCAGCCTCTATGGCTTGGCAATGAGAAAAATAGGTTATATCACCTCAAAAGTGACTTCCAAAGCTAATGTTCTGTGAAGTCTGCAGCTGTGGTGTCTACCCTGGGCCACCATCTCAGGAGGAAGCCTGACGCTTCACAGCCAGCCATGCTCTGAATAAACATGGTCACCTCCATGCCTCCATGAGCTGCCTTTTGGTCCATTAACTCCATCTGTGGCCATTGTCACTCTGCTCCAGCAAGGGCAGAAATGAACCCTGAGGCCTGACTGAATTGTCAACCTAAAGGACTTGCTTATTTTCCACTGGCAAGAGCAGATTATCTTATTCTACTTCCTGAACCCTTTACCTTACTTCTCCTTAGAGCTAAGAGTAGAACCATTTCTCTTCCCCCAGCCCACATTGGATTCCCAGACTTTTAAGAAATGGTCTCTAAGGGACTACAGCTTCATAAAACAATCTGTTTGGAAAGTACCAGTTAATGATCCTAAGAACACTATGAGGCCTATGGCAAATCCTGAAATACCTAAGTTATGGATGAAAGGAATAAGGTACAAGAGGATATATACTCTTATAAGGTACCATTGTGGCCCAATTCAGGGCTTTCGGTATTAGCAAATATAGTGGGCTTTTGTTTTATTTTTATTTCAAATACTATTCCAGCAGGGTGGTTTTTTTGTTTGTTTGTTTGTTCCATGAAATTAATATTAAAGCTATGTTTTCAATTGCTGAATAAATGATTTGAATTTTGATATGTAGTAAAAAACATATAACTGAAGAGCTCTCAACAATTTTAACTCATCTATTTACCTTAATTTTGGTAAAGGGAGATTTCCTTTTCACTTCTCAGTGACAAATGCTAGATATTTGATTATCATTCACCCTTCAGAATCACCTTGCAAGGAAGGTAGAACTATTGTCATTATTAGACAAAGAAGGAAACCAATAATTAAATAAGCTGAGTAACTTAACAAAAGTCACACATTGGTTGAGAGAAAAATTCAACCTCTGTCAATGGACTTACATCATTGTCATTTACCAGCATCTGTCTTGGTTATTTCTATGAATTTTGTAAGGCCTTTCAACTTCTTTATGGTATTTATTTCTGAATCCCCAGGAGACTGAACTTATTGTACATAATTACAATAAAACTGTGGAGAAAGAAATTATTTGTAGATATTGAAGTTATGGCTGTCTTTACACTTTAAGACTTTCCCAGCATCTCTCTTCCTTGAGAGTTAACAATGATAAGGACCACCTTGTGTTGCAAGATGCCTACAAGCATGGAATATTGCTTGTATGTACATAGCATGTATGCAGCCAGAGTAAGGTCTACAGAGGCAAAGGATTTTCTCTCATTCTGACCTGATGCCGTTGAGAAGTAAGCCTCCTTCTAAGCTTAGGTTATTTATTTTTATTTTCTCCTGAGTGCAGGAGCTCTGCAGGACAATTGCATATGATCTACTGCTAACATTAATCTGAGAGAGACAGATTATTCTATAGTGATAACAGGGAAGATACAGGATACTCTGTAAACAAACCATCTTCCTATAACTAAACCTGTCTCCCATCACCTAACATAAGCTGTCTTCTTTCTTGAAAAATGGCTTCTCTAAGAAAAGCTCAATTCCAGAAAATACTTGTTATTTTATAGAAACAAAGCCTAGCCGTCACAGGGGTGTTGGAATCATAGCCTGTGGGGATTAAGTACTTTTAATATGAGTTGGAAGATGATGAATATACTAAGAGAAAGGATAGCCTCTGAGACTCAGACTTATTTAGATTTGAATCTCAGTTCAGCCATTTATTCCCACTGTGATCAAGGGTAAATCATTCTTTCTTTCTGATCTTCAGGAATTTCTGTCAAATGGGGGTAATATGTTCAATCATGAAGAATTGCTAGGCATCACTAAATAAATACATGTAACATACCACCTAGTACTGTATCAAGAATATAAGTATGTTCCAATAAATAGGAGGGAGAGCTCTGGTGGCACTGGGGTTAAGGCAGTGGATTGTTAACCAAAAGCTCTGTGGTTTAAATCCACCAACTGTTCTGTAGGAGAAAGTTGAGGCAGTCTGCTTTTGTAAAGATTTACAGCCTTGAAAACCACTATGACTAGGAATTGACTTCATAATAGTGAGTTGGGTTTCAATTATTGTTATACTCTGGTGGTGTAGTGGTTAAAACATTCAGTTGCTAACCAAAAGGTTGGTGATTCAAACCCACCAGCTGCTCCACAGGCGAAAGATGAGGCAGCCTGCTTCTCTAAAGATTTACAGCTTTGGAAACCCTATGAGGCAGTTCTACTTTGTTCTATAGGGTCAGTATAGGGTCATTATGAGTTGGAATGAAGTTGATGGCACTGGGCTTGGTTTAGTTATTGTTATACTCACAACAAATGGCTTTCTAACATACTGCCAATGGAAAGTAAACATGGCAACTGGTTTGGAAAATGATTTTGCAATATATTTCCAGAGCCTAAAAGTGACCATCTTTGTCCCAATATCTCTGCTTCTTGGAGTCTTACCTCATAGAAATCTTACCTGATAAGTCTCCAGCCTAAAATACCTTACTAGCTCCTGATTGCCCTCACAGAGAAGATAAATATTCACATAATAACTTAGCATGCTCTTTATGTTCCTGTCCTTAGCTTTATCACTCTTGCCTTGAATTCTAGGTTCCAGACATAATAAATGTCTTTCAGATTCACAAAGGAGATAATACAAACTTTATTATAGCCATTTAAACGAGCTTTTCCTCTTTCTTTTTACTTAATTTCTTCTTATTCTTCAATAGCACTTCCTTCAGGAAGCCTCATAATTAGCCTCACACTTGAATTAGTTGCCCCTCTGTGCATTCTTGAAAACTCTTCTGCATTCCATTGGACACTTTTATATAACTAGCTTTTCCCAAGTCTCTATCCACCAAAGAATGTCAGCTCCATATGAACATAAATGTGGCTCTTTTGTTCTGCATTGTATCTCTAAAGTCAGTCATGGCTCTGTAAAGAGTAGATGGTCCATATTCAAAAAATGTAGGAAATACTTCATGACAGAAAGAGAGAAACTAAGCACTCATAAATACACTTAGCACTATGTTAACTTAAAAATTTAAAAATTGGGAAAAAATTCCTCTAATTTTACAAATAGAAAATGGATTAAATAAATAATGTTTCCCAGCCTAGGTGCCCATCAACAGAAGGCTGGGTAACCAAACTCTGGTACATACATACAATGGAATATTATGTAACATTAAAGAATAATCTGCAAAACATCACATAACATGGATGAACTTGGAGGACATTATGATGAGTGAAATAAGTCAATCACAGAAAAAAAAAACAAAAACCTCACTGCCGTGGAGTCGGATCTGACTGATAGCGACTGCTCCTTGGGTTTCCGAGGCAGCATCTCTATGGAAGTAGATTGGCCAATCTTCCTCCCGAGGAGTGGCTGGTGGGTTTGAACCACTAACCTCCTGGTTAGTAATAAAATGCCTTAGGCATTATGGCACCAGAACTCCACAGAAGGAAGGACAAATATAGTATTAGTTCATTATTGTAAAAAGTCAAGGAAAAGTTCGTATATGGAAAAAAGCTTTCTTTGTTAGTTACCAGGGGTGGGAGAGGTAGGGAGAGAACACTGCAAAATAAATAAATAAATAGATAGATAGATAGATCGATAAAATAATGTTTCCCTAAATGTTGGTGTGTAGAGCCAGTACAATTTGATAAAAGTAATATAGAAACATATGTAAATTTATTATTTATTATAAAGTAAAATTTAATAAAATATAAGAATATACATTGAATTGTCTCAATTATCAAAAAATACACATAAATAGACCGATGACGTGTTCCAAAATTTTATCAAATCTTAACAATGAGCAGTAATATTATAAATAACTTGTTACTCTTTTTTATAGTTTTCATATTTTTCATTTTTTTCTAAATAAAACTACACTTGTTTTTATTAGATTAAATGTTAAAATGTTAAAAAGAATAAAATATGTTCAACACCTAGAAATGGGAGAGTTACCTTAGGCTGATGGGTGAGAAACTTAAATCCTGAGCTGGCAGCAAAGGCTGGTCAACAGCAGCCAGGATTAGAGGTTTTATTTAAAAAGTTGCAATTTCCCCTAGCAAGACAGGAGCAGCCACTTGCTGATTTATATGTCCTGTCAAGGGAAGGCAAAGAACGATAATTCTGTGATGCTAAACCTTCCTTTGGGATGATGTTTAGGCACTTCACTCTTAAAATATTTGATCAATTATATAGTATCTGTTGACATCCTAGGACACATTCAAAATGAATGTTTTTCATGAAGGAAAACTCCGCAAATCCAGTGATAGATACACTTTCTCTCCAGGTTCAAGGTTCACAGTAGCCTTCACTTCTCAGATTTCAGTCCAGGCATTTCCTGGTGAATCATCTTGCTGGGTAGCATAGTGCCTAAGGCACTTGACTGCTAATCAGAAGGCTGGCGGTTCAAACCCATCAGCCACTCCTCAGAAGGAAGATGGGGCAATCTACTTCAGTAGTAATACTGCCTCGGAAACCCAAGGAAGGGTCGCTATGAGTCGGGTCCTACTCGAGGGCACATAACAACAACAACAACATCTTGCTGCATGACCTAGACTGAAGCCTCCCATGCTTCCTCTGCTCTGTGCCATTACGGGCAGGACAAGTAACCTCGCTTAGCTTCAGATTGCTCATTTGCCAAGTGGAAATAAATAAATAATAGCACTGTGTAAAAGCTTGTTATTTGACCTTGATGTATTATTGGTCAAGAAAACACTTCATAAATTGTAAATTATTAGACAAATAATCCACTTTCTGAGAGATTATTTTTTCTCACCTTTGTATGTACCTCTAATCCTCAGTAATCCTTGAAGTGTTGAGAACAAAACACCAGTATTACACTTTTTGTATTAGGAATTCCTAACCCCGTGTCTAATGATGCTTAAAAAGTGTTACTGAATTAACACTGACTTATTGTCAATCAGTGTTTATTTAATTCCTATGCCAAATAAACAGTTGTATTAATTCCAAGGTGAGCAAGAAGCCCAATCCACACAATTTATAGACCATTGAGAACATCAATATTGTACAAATAAATACGAATGTGATGTGTGTTACATGAAGAATCGCAGGAGCATTTACCTTAGATATGGTTGTAGGGAGAGTAAGGTAAGGCACTTTTTTCTTTTTAAATAAAGGTGAGGATCAAATTGAGTCCTTAAAATAGGAAGAAATTAATCAGAGGACAATTCAGGTGGGGAAATAGATTCTGGACAGATATTTTATAGTCCTGGTATGAAGCTTCATCACTAGCATTTTAGAAATGATTAGACTATGGGTTTTTCAACAAGGACTATAACATTATTTGCCTTTGTTTCTACTACTGGCACAGTATAGTAGAAGTTTTATAGTGTTATTGAATATGTCAATATTCTCAGCTATATGTTAGAATAGCCTCCTTGTCTTAAAAGGAAATCATAAATGAATTGTTAGCAAGAAAAAATACTTAACATGTGTTATCTCACCAGATATCAACTTTGGCTCTCTTTTTTTCTAAAAACCTGGCTAAAACAGCAAAGAATGGGATTAAAGTAACCCAGAGGCATGGCAACATCCCTTCATCTGTGCATTAGTCAATGATTGAATTAATTAATGTCATCAGTGTCTTTATTACCTAGTGCAACTGTAACAGAAATACAAGTGAGAGGTATTGCCAAACAGAAATTTATTTTCTCTCAACCTGGAGGCTCTAAGTCAGTGTCTTGGGCATGTTGATTCTTTCTATGAGCCTTTCTCTGAATTCTGTTGTCTGCTGGTGTCTGCCCATGTTCTTTGGCTTGTTGATGATACTTATCTCTCTCTTATACTGTATGTGTGTGTCTGTGTTGCTTCTAATCTTTGTAGAACTCAGAAGTGATTAGGTTCTACAGTCATAACCAGGTCATACTTGGTTATGACCTCAAATGATTGATTGATATATTACATTTGATTGTGTTATATAACATGATTATAATCTATTATGGAAAGAAATCTGCTGCACCCAAGACCAATTCATTTAATCGCATGTAAATACTGTACTCCATGACAGCAACTAGACTAGTGTTTGGAAAAACAACTGGGAACTATATAGCCTAACCAAGTTGACTAATAAAATCAACCTTCACAACCAGAAACAAGCTTGTTCTTGTTGTTGTTATGTACCGTCAAGTTGGACCTGACTCATAGTGACCCCTCCTTGGGTTTCCGAGGCAGTATCACTACAGAAGTAGATTGCCCAACCTTCCTTCCGAGGAGTGGCTGGTGGGTTTGAACCCCAAGCCTTCTGGTAGCAGTCAAGTGCCTTAGGCACTATGCTACCAGAGCTCCCAGAAACAAGCTACCTGGAGTATATTCACATAGTTGCCCAGAAAATCCTCTCTACTGAGAAATATTTCAATGCTACCCTCTTGGCTTTCATCAAGTATTATAATATATAAAAACACCTGTGAAAACATTGCTGTAAATGAGGTTGACTTTGAGAGTTAATGCCTCTTACATGAAGACCTTTAGAAAAAAAAACTGTAGCTAACATATGAACCTATATTAGTATAATACAGTGTTTCTCAACCTGTTTTCATTATCATTCTCTCTCCCAGAAACCATTTTTTTTTTTTCCTAACCAGCCCTTCTTATGACATTATTAATAGCTCAGGTATACTGCACATCTGTTTATGTGCTTGTGGCCCATTTAGGGAGTCACAAACCACTGCAAAGTCTAAAATTGTTTCCTCATGCCCATTTTGCCCCCTTAATGGATATATTGCTTCCATTGAGAATGTGGGATATAACACCAAATACTCAATATCTGCTACATCCCATTTTTTTTTTTTTTTTTTTTGTCTCAGATTTGAGCTCTCCCTTGTAAGACAATAAGGTGGCATTTGAGAGAATGGGCTATAGATTCAGATGGGTTTGGAGCTACATCTCATTCTGCCCCTTATTTACTCTAGAAAGTTATTGTTATTTAAATTCTCTTAGGCTCAGTTTCTTCAAAAACAAACAAACAAAAAGAAAAGCCACTGCTGTCAAGATGATTTCAACTTATAGCGATCCCCATTGGGTTTCCAAGGCTGTAAATCTTTACAGAAGTAGATTGTCTCATCTTCTTCCCATGGAGCAGCTGGTGGATTTGAACCTCTGGCCTTCTGGTTAGCAACCAAATGCTTATCCAGAGCTCCTTCATTTTGCAAAGAAGGCTAATAATACCCTACAGAAACAACTATGGTGAGCAATAAGTAAGATAATGCATATAAATTGATTTATATAGGCAGTTCTAAGGAAAAAAGAAACCCTCTTTTGTTGTTGTAATAAGGGTAGTATAGTATTCTGGCTTGAAAAGATAATCAAAGGAAAATATGGAGAGAGGAGCAAGTTTTGCTAGTGCTGGTTACCATGAGGGAGCTGATTCACCTTGGAAAACAATGGGGGGAAAAATAGAGGACATCATAGCAAAGTGGGCCTCAAAAATCAAAGTCAGAAATTAGCATAGGAGAAAACCTATATCCTTCTACCACACAAGCTCTAAAATTACTAGCTGTGTGGCCTAAATTTACTTAATTTCTGACATTCAGTATTCTTGTTACTAACTAGGGAAACTGGTACTGATTAGATTGTGCATTTGTGAGGAATTAATGAGATTACATGCATAAGGCAATAAATGTGTGTGGTTGCTGGTAGTTTATTTTGGTAGTATAAAGCCATTGAGTCTCACATGGGTGTCACTTTGGACAAAAAAATTACCCTTGTGAGGCTTCTAAGTTGATACGTAGTCTGAGATTCCTTGATCTCTAAAGCTACAAAATGATGATAATGGAGACCTCTAAACTACCATCATTATTTCAAAAAAATCAAGGAGCAGTTAAACATGTCCCTAGAATAAGAAAATGCTAGAATTTTATTTATTTATTTTTGTATTTGGCTAGAATTCTACTGGACAACATTGGTTCTCATGTCTATACCAGAAGTTCAGATCAGCAATTTCTCTGTAGTCTTTGATCAATAAAGCCTAGGACATTAATTATTTTAGAATAAGCCTAGACTTTGGAGGCAGAAGAAAGAAATAAGTCTGTATCTAAATCCTTATCCATAGGAGAATGACCTTACCTTTCTGAATCTTATTTTTTTCAGTTACAAAATGAGAATAGCATTATCTACTTTGAAAGATTATTATCAGGATAAATACTATATGTAAGGTCCCTAGCAAAAATATTGATATAAGTTTTCCCTACTCATTTTCCACCACATCCACTGATAAATGATGTTTGATAAAATATTTCAAAATACAAGGAGTAGGCACTGGAAGCTATGGTAGTGATGCAGGAAGAGGAGACAGAGATGTAGGCCATAGAATTGGCTGTTGGGAGGAAAAGGGAAGCCCTTTTTTTGAGAGAGATTTAGATGGAAGTGATGCCAGTTATTGCTAGTGCCATTTTACCTTAATAGAACTTGGATTGTATTGGATTTTGAACGCAGATGCATCTAACTCCAAAACTTCTTTCAGGAAACCAAACAGACTCCCTTGCTTTCCCTAAGAACAAGAAATATATCTCATCCATTTTTATATCTTACGCAACATGCCACAACATTCTATGCTGTGGTTGTACAATTAATCTTTATTGCATGAATGGCTGTATAAGAAGATGAATGAGTCATGGATGAGTTGGAGTATGGATGAATAAATAGCTTGTTAAGTGGAAAAATGTATGGTAAATAATGACTGATTATTTACCATATGCAGAATGCATAGTTATGCACAAACTGGATTGCAAGGAAATTAAAATGGCTTCTGTAGTTGAAGAATATTAATAGTATTGGACAACTAAAGCAATTCTAGAAAGACCTAGCTCTAGAAACTGGTCCAAATGGTAGGATCATTGATTTATATGTGATTAACCCTAGAAGGGCCTCAGAGATTCTATAGTACAGCACTCTTAATTTTCAAGGAAAGAGAAGAAAGAGACAGTGATTTGAGGAAAGCAGCATAGTTAATCTGTTGCAAAAGACCTCTTTAAAGTGCTGAAGAACAAAGATGTCTCTTTGAAGACTAAGGTGTGCCTAACCCAAGCCATAGTATTTCAGTAGCCTCATATGCATATGAATACTGGACAGTGAATAAGGAGGACTAAAGAAGAATTGACGCTTTTGAGTTGTGGTATTGGCGAAGAATACTGAAAGTATCATGGACTGCCAGAAGAATGAACAAATCTGTCCTGGAAGAAGTGCATCTGGATTGCTTCTTAGAAGTGAGAATGGCCAGACTTTGTCTCACCTACTTTTTTGGACTTTGGTTGTATTGTCAGAAGGGGCTATTCCCTGGAGAAGAATATTATACTTGGTAAAGCGGAGGGTCAGTGAAAAAAGGGAAGACCCTCAATGAGATGAAATGACACAGTGGCTGCAATGACAGGCTGAGGCATAGCAAGGATTGTGAGGATGGCACATGACCAGGCAGTGCTTCGTTCTGTTGCACAACTGTCAGAGTCAACTCGACATCATCTAACAACAACAACAACAACACAGTTAATATGTGATAACCATATCTTGAACCTAGTTCTCATGGCAATGCCCTGTCTAGTGTCCTTTTGCCTACCCTAGCCTATGGAGTAATTGCAAATAGTCTGGCAATCCTTTCTCTTACAGCCTCTTAGAGGAATATAGTGGTATTAGCTAAGGAAAATTTATGTTTTTCAGAGGTGGCTCCTTCTGGATGATGTGTGATATTCCCAGATAGGATCCATGCCAATAAGTAGGTTAAAGAAAAGTTCTTGCTGTTTTTTTCTTATTTATAAGTCCTACTTTTACCAACCCAGACTAGCAAATATATGTACCGTATATAAATCTCTTCCTGTTAAATGGAAGAACTAGACTAGGATTTATAAGCTTGCTTTTGGGATCAGAGTTAGTCACATTTTTTGAAAGTATGTGATTGATTATAAACCAGACATGCGGATCTTGAAACATCTGAAATTTATGTATATTGTGCAGGAAAAATTATATATAAACAGAGGGACAGGTTTATAAATCACATAATAAATCTGAAATAAAGGGATTTGATTTTGCCAACCTTATTTTGCACCTGAGATATAAGTGATTTATGTTAGAAATCAGAACCTTAACGTCCTGCCATCATAATAAAGTTTACAAATCCCAATCCTTAAATTTGACTTACAGTTCTGGTTTATAAATCCTGTCTATTATAATTTTGATTCTTTCTCAGAATAAAATTTGGTCCTGAAGTTTCAGCTGATAAATAATGATGATTAGAAAGACCAGGTTCACTACTATAATTATTAGGGAATTACTGAGAATCAAAACGTTCTTTGTAGGAAAGTGTTCACACACTGTATGTGAGTGAGAATATTAAACAACTGTATAAAAAGGGGATATCAAAATGTGAAATGCTGCTTAGGAGAATCTTCACTAACTCAGTTTTCATAATGAGGCATAACTCCAGAGATACTGACTCATTTAAAGGGATATGAATTGAGATAAATAGAGTTTTATATTGATACCTTCCTTGTGGTCAAGTATCCCTACACTGCCAAGCTCCAATTCACCAGTTCCTCAAGATAGGGCCCTGACTGAACAGGTGCTAAAAAAAAAAAAAAAAAAA
>NW_006922265.1:1059572-1074527 GCF_000298275.1 Orycteropus afer afer | reverse complement strand
GGACAATCCTACTTCCATAGTGATACTGCCTCGGAAACCCAAGGAGGGGTCACTATGAGTCAGGGCTGACTCGACGGCACATAACAACAACAACAACATCAGCATGTCAGGTTACCACAGCCCAGCAATATTGCTCCACAATCAATTATAAGATATAGTGGTATCCCTTACTTTGTCACTCAAACATAAGGTAAGGATTAACAGGTACAGTTTCTCATTTAATAGTTATTTTTATGACTGTCTTTTCCTGAAGATCTATTATAAGTGAAGACTATAAAAGATGTTTTTATAAAGTATGTCTTTTGAACTGAGCACCTGCATGTCTTCTCCAACTTCACATAGCCAATTTCTCAGAAAGAAGAGACTTTGTGGTTTGGCCCATGTTTTGGTTACCTACTGCTGCTCTGAGAGGAATATACCACAAATGGGATGGCATTGACAAACAGGAGTTTATTCTCTTATAGTTTGGAGGTTTTAAGTCTGAATTCAAAGTGCCAGCCTCTAGGGGCTGGGTGAAAGCCCCTCAACCTTGGGCTTTAGCTCTGCCTCCTGCTCCTGGCCCACTGAAGCTGGAGGCTTTTCTTACTCAGGCAGCTGCTGGCTGTTGAGGTTGAAAAACCCAAGGTTGACTAGTACAAGGCACAGTCCCAATGTTACCAAACCACACAGCAGGCCATTAATTAAAGTTCATTGAAAACCCCAAGATCACCAGAACATGGTATGCTGCTGAACAAAGACTCAGCCATATGCAGGGTTCAAGCTTGTCATGAACTGGAGACCATTCCCAAAGCTGCTTCTTATGTACCGGAAGCAAACCACATCCCTAAAGCAGCTACTCAGCTGCTTGTGGTAGATTGCACCATGGAGTTGATTGCCGGTCTCATCATGGGGAATATCTATCACCAGCTGCCCAGCCACTCAGCCAGATCCAGCCAAATTAACACGCAACCTTTACTACCATAACCCAGTATGTCCCTGGGCACTCTGGCCCATCAGAAGTTTAGATTAGGGTTTATAAATACAAACATTTGTAATTGCCAGATATATTGGATAAGTGAAGGATGTCTTTCAGGTGCAGGTTCCACCTAAAAAACTGATGATGTTCTGCACCAGCCAACTTTTGCCCAATGGAAATGGAAGCATAGGAGTGCCAGATCAGATGTTTTAAGAGAGGTCACAAACCCAGTCTTTTATATGAAAACTCCTGACTTTTAAATGATGGATCATGTTTTTGGGGTTCTGTTTTCTTAAACACCATGCTAACCATACCAAACCAAAACCAAACTCACTGCCATCAAGTCGATTCTGACTCATAGCAACCCCCTTTGGGTTTCCAAGGCAGAAAATCTTTGGAAGTAGTTTACCCAGTCTTTCTTCCATGGAGTGACTGTTGTGTTTGAACTGCCAACCTCTGGTTAGCCGTAAGAACTACAGCACCAGAAGTCTTTGTGCTGACCACACAGTTCATCTGAAACTTGAAATAGCATTGGAACTGCCAGTTTGGGACTTCTACTTCAGGTGACACAAAATTTAGGATGGTCTTGGTGGATATCAATTTTTATTTACTTAATCATTTTCGGGGAGCTCTGGTGGCATAGTGCCTAGGGCATTTGACTGCTAACTAGAAGGCTGGCAGTTCAAACCCACCAGTCACTCCTCAGAAGGAAGATTGGGCAATCTACTTCCGTAGTGATATCGCCTCGGACACCCAAGGAGGGGTCACTATGAATCGCATGTGACTCGATGGCAGGGTGTTGTAATCATTTTCGGAGGATGTGGTTAGAATTCTTCATTCCAAGTGGGAAATTTACCTTTTTTGTTTTTAGCATATGAAATTAATCTGATCATTAAACTTGAAAATTAACTCAATATATATATACACTATTACATGATTTCCAGTGGAATTAATTGTTTTCTTTTCTTGTCCCATTTTTCTTCCAATTTATTGATGTTTTTGTCATTGTGAGTTTTTTCACATGAACATCAATTCTACCAAGTTTGGTTCTGGGTCAAAGTTTGTTAATCTATTTTTCCTTTTCTTTTTTTCCTGTAAATCTTAAGCAAGTGGCATTTGTTTTGTGTAGATATTTTTTTCCTAGTAATATTATTTATTAATTCAATAAAGCCCTCTTGATTGTAATTATGTCTTTTTTAAAAAATATTTTATTGTGATTTAAGTTAAAGTTTGCATAGCAAATTAGTTTTACAGTCAATAATTCATATACAAGTTGTTCCATGATACTGGTTGCAATCCATATAATGTGTCAGCACTATCCACTTTCCCTCCCTGTGTTCCCCATTTCCATTTGTCCAGTTTCTCTGTCCCTTCCTCCTGCCTTTGCATTTGTGTCTTTGGGTAGATGTTGTCCTTTGGTCTCATGTAGTTGATTGTTCTAATGACCACATTCTTCCCAGGTATTATTGTTTATTTCATAAGCCTATCTATTAATTGGCTGAAATGTGGCCCCTAGGAGTAGTCTTTAGCTTCAACTTAAAAGTTGTTTTGGGGTAATATTCTAGGGGGTTCCTCCAGTCTGTTTCAGACCAGTAAATCTGATTTTTTTTTAATTTGAATTTTGTTTTACATTTATTACCCATTCTAACATGACCTTCTATTGTAGTCTTGGTCAGAGTGGTTGGTGTGGAGCCAGGCACCCTGGTTCTTTTGGTCTAAGGTTAGAGGAGGCAGTGGTTCATGTGGACCATTATTCCTTTGGACTATTTGCTTCTTTGAATCTCAGTATTTCTTCATTCTCCTTTGCTGGAGATGGGAATATAGTTATGCCTTAGTAAACCTCTGGGAACATGGTGATTGACTCCCCTTGGAAAGTCCAGGGTTGCTTCATTTTCTAAGAACTTGATATAATATTTCTGGTAGCTTTGCATATCTTGTATTGGCTATCCATAGTAGAAGTATGCAAGATTTATTAGAGAAGGAGAGCTAGAAGTTAGTGAAACTGATTTATCTATGTAAGTTCAAGCACTCTGGTATTATATTTCATTCTGCTGGCTGAGTAATTCAATAAAAGTTTTACTTCTAAAAGTCTGGCTGAATGAGGACACATTGTAAAAGTAATGCTCATTTAACAAGTCTGACAAATATAACAAGTCTGAAATCCATGAAGAATATGACAGAAATTGGTAATTGATTCTGTCCTATAATCTATTGTCTCTTCTTCGAATAAGGCTACATTTTGTTTCATATCCAGTCCATCTCGTTCATCAGTGTTATTGAAGCATTGCTGGTAATAACTACATCAGCTGTCAGAGATAATACCTATCCGATTTAGCACTAATTCACTGTCAATTCCTCTTACTCTCGTATGTTTAACCTTTTTTCTTTTAATCTTGGAAAGTATAGCATCTTTCTGTGACCATATTAACTGAAAGAAAAAGTTTTTTTTTTTTTCTGGAAATGTATTTAATGTTTATGTTTAAAAAGAGAAAATGTAACTTTTTAAGAGTTTGCGCCCTATAACACCTTCAGGAAATAATCAAAATCTAATACCACAGACTTCATACTTGTTCTACGGGGAAAACCAAATTTGATGCTGTATCAGAAAATCAAGCCAATTTAAATTGAGTGTGTACAGGGTCTCTGTCCTGTATTTCCTCTACAAATATCAATACTATGTCCAGCCTTCATGTAGCTGATGCTTTATTTCACAGTTCTCAGTGTGATGCTTTGCTAAGATTTGGCTATTCCTTCAAAAGAGCATTCCAATCTCCCCAATTTCATGGAAAAATGGTCTAAAACAGAGAAACACTCTATTGTGTCTTCTGCATTCTACCCATAGCAACCAATCACCATCATAATAATAACCAAAATCATACTACCAATAAGAGTTATCATTTAGAATCAACTGTATTCTGGTAAATGTGCTAGCAAGTTATTTATATTTTCTCTAGTCCTCAGAAGTACTGCTTTGGTTCTCTAGTGCCATTCTAACAGAAAATACCACAAATATATGGCTTAAAACAAACAGGAGTTTATTCTCTTATAGTTTAGGAGGCTAGAAGTCCAAGTTCAAAGTACCAGCTCTAGAGGCTGGGTGAAAGCCCCTAGACTTTGACTTTGGGCTTCAGATCTGCCTCTTCCTCTCAGCCTATAGGAGGCTTCTCTTAATTTAGACAGGTGCTGTCTGCCGAGGCTGGCAAACCCAACGTCAACAAGTGAAATGTCACAGTCCTAAAATTATCAAGCACCATGGCAGGCCACTAATTCAAGTCCGTCAACAGTCCCAAGATGGGCAGACAACATGGCAGGCCATTGAAATGATGTTCTTGTTGTTGTCATGTGCCGTCAAATAGGACCTGACTCATAGCGACCCTTCCTTGGGTTTCCGAGGTGGTATCACTACAGAGGTAGATAGCCCAACCTTCCTTCTGAGGAGTGGCTTGTGGGTTCGAATCACCAGCTTTCTTGTTAGCAGTCAAGTGCCTTAGGCACTGTGCTACCAGAGCTCCTATTGAGATGAAGACTTGACTACTTGGCCAAATGCAGGATCTAGATGTGCCAGAAGTTCAGAGACCTTTCTCAAAGCTTCTCTTTATATACCGGAAGCAGACCACATCCCTTAGGCAGCCACCAGATGCTCATGGTAGATTCTACCATGGAGCTGATTACTAGTGTCCTCACAGAGAATAACTACATCCAGTGCCCAGCCACTCAAAACCAGGCCCAGCCAAATTGACAAATAACATTAACTACCACAAGTATCCTGCATGGAAGGTAGAGTCTCCCTTCCTTTTCACTAAGGAAATTTAAAAGTGAAAACTGTTTACATATTCACCTAAGGTCTTCAAGATCATTGCTTTTTTCCTAGTATCATGGCTACATAGGAAAGGAGCTGTGTGTGTGTTTTCTTGGCCATGCTAGAACGTATTTTTTCCCTTGGTGGTAGAGGGGGAAATTTTTCTTCTTAGTCCACATTCTTTTAACATCTGGTCTTATGCTCAAACTTAGCTTGGAGAAAAATTTTTTTTCAATTATGTTGAAGAGACTTTTTTATATGTTTTGGAGGTTTAAGAGGCTTAAGGAAAAATGTGACTATAACTCACTCAGGAAAAGGAGAAAAAGACAACATTTGTCTAATTTCTTCTGTGTGCCAGGTCCTTTGATAGGCATTGGGGCCACCTGGTTTTTATTATATGTTGTTAGGTGCCATAGAGTCAGTTCTGACTCATAGTCATCCTACATACAACAGAAAAAAAAAACACTGCCTAGTCTTGCATGATCCTCATAATTGTCACCATGGTTGAGTCCATCATCTCAGCCACTATATCAATCCATCTCATTAAATATATAAGTAATACCAGTATCTAGCCTTTATACAGTATCTCCTATTTGTCAACCACTGTTGCAAGTGCTTTCAATTCACATTAAACCATTAAATTCTCACAATAACCCTCTAAGGAAAGTGCTCTTATTATCACCATTTTTAGGTAGGAAAACTGAGGCCAGAAGTAATATCTTGCTGACGGTGGTGGAGTTTGGCTTGAAACTTAGTCTGGCCACACAGCCCATGTTGTTAAATATTACACTGTATCTTGGTTTTATATTCTAGTTTCTACCCTCAGAGAATTCATATCTTATAAGAAGAGGGAGATATACAAGTATATTGAGTTTTATGTCACATCACAAGTATATTTACATTGATTTTCACAGAGCATTATGAGAGGATAAAAAGAGACACTTCTAATAGATATTGGTAGTTATTGAGTGTGATGAACAGAGGACAATAAAAGATCATGATGGTACCAGACACCAGGGCAAAGAAATCCACAATGCTCCATCTTCTTGTGCCAATATTATCTTTTGCAGTTGACTTTTAGATCGAAGTTCTATTGTCAAATAATATTTATGAAAAGAAAGCTGATTTCTATTTTATTCTAGGAACAAAAGATGTGAAAATGTGAAATGTGTTCAAACCAAAGCTATTAAGTCAATTCAGACTCATAGTGACCCTACAGGACAGAGTAGAACTGCCCGATTGGGTTTCCAAGGCTGTAAATCTTCATGAAAGCAGACTGCCTCATCTTTTTCCCACAGAGTGGCTGGTAGGTTTGAATCACTGACCAATTGGTTAGTAGCCAAATGCTTTAATCACTGTGGGACTGGAGCTTCTGGCAATATATTAGACAGGGTTTAAAAAAAAAAAAGGACTGAAAGAGCCCCTGTGGTGCAGTGATTAAGCTCTCAGTAGCTAACCTAAAGGTTGGTGGTTTGAACCCACCCAGTGGATCCATGGAAGAAAAGACCTGTTGATCTGTTTCAGTAAAAGATTACAGCCTAGGAAGTGCTATGGAACAGTTCTGCTTTGTCACAGTGGGTCGCTGTAAGTCAGGATTGACTTGCTGGCGCCTGAACTATTATCATCTAATGAGTCACTGTTGCAGTGTGTGTTATTGAGCACTTTAATATATAACCCCAGTGATATTTGAGTTTATATCTTTCTAGTTCACAATTGTATCCCCAATGCTTAGCATAGGGCCTGATACATGCATTGAATAAATGATTCGACCATATGCTAGGAGCAATCTCTCACCTTTATATGTTTATCCATGACCAAGATATTTACCAGTGAAGTCTACCCTGTGCTTGGCCCTGCCCTAGCTGTGAAGGGTACAAACACACATAAGATATTATCTCTGCCCCAAGGAGTTTACTCTCCTTGAAGCAACAGAGTTTGTAAGAAAATAATCATACTATACTACTATAAGTGCTATATCAAAGGTTTATACTACATGAGATAGTCATGATAAAGTATTGATAGATTCTTCTGGGAAAGTTAAATGAAAGACATTTAAAATTATGAAAGATGAATAATATGAATAGCTGAACAAAGTGAACAATATTTCAGGCAAATTGGAGTAGGTGCCAAGTCATGAAAAATGTGAAACAGTTTGATGTGTCCTGGGAACTGCACATCATTGGATGCTACTCATGCATTTTATTTTATAGGTTGAGGTGTGTGGTAGACAGGGAAGTAAGCTGGGGACAAACCTGGGGTCTTCCTGTGTCATTCTAAGAAACTTATTTTACATCCTATTGGTGGTAAATGGACATCTTGAAGATTTGTGAGCTGGTGGTGAATAACTTAGAAGTTGCAGTTTATTTAAAGGACTAAACTAAGTAGAGTGGAGATTCTGGAGTTTTATAACAAAGTAACAACTTTGAGAATAACTGGTTAAGTGGAGAAAGGCAGAGGATTTATGGATGACTATGTCTGTCAGTTTGTCATACTATGGTGACTTATATGTTGCTGTGAGGCTGATGGCTATGCTACTGGTATTTCAAATCCCAGTAGTGACACCGATGATGGACCGGTTTCAGCAGAGCTTCCAGACTAAGACAGACTTGGAAGAAGGAAGGGGTCATCCACTTCTCAAAGAATTGGACAGTGAAAATCTTATGAATAGCAGTGAAACACTGATATATTACTGGAAAATTTTATGAATAGTCCTGAAACATTGTCCAATACAGTGCCAGACAATGAGCCTCTCAGGCAGGAAGGCACTCAAAATATGACTGGGAAAGGGTTGCCTCCTCAGAGTAGAGTTGAGCTTAATGATGTGGATGGAGTAAAGTTTTTCAGGACCTCTGTTTGCTGATGTGGCATGACTCAAACTGGGAAGAAACAGCTGCAAACATCCATTAATAATCAGAACATGGTGTGGATGAAGTATGAATCTAGGAAAATTGGAAAACAAACCAAAACCAAGCTCACTGCCATCGAGTTGGATCCGACTCATAGTGACTCCTCCATGGGTTTCCAAGGTGGCATCACTATGGAAGTAGATTGTCCAATCTTCCATCCAAGGAGTATCTAGCTGGTGGGTTTGAACTGCCAGTCTTCTGGTTAGCAGTCAAATGCCTTAGACACTACATTACCAATTGGAAGATGTCAAAAATAAAATGGAGTACATAAAGATCGATATCCTAGGCATTAATTAGTGAGGTGAAGTGAACTGGTTTTGGCCATTTTGAATTAGACAACCATATGATCTAATATGCCGAGAATGACAAATGAAGAGAAATGGTGTGGCATTCATTGTCACAAAGAATGTTTCAATATCTACCTTGAAGTACAATACCATCATTTATAGGATAATATCCATATCCCTACAAGGAAGACCAGTTAATACTACTATTATCAAATTTATGCACCAACTACCAAAGTCAAAGATGAGGAAATTGAAGATTTTTACCAATTTCTGCATTCTGAAATTGACCGAACCTGCAATCAAGATGTGTTGATTATCACTAGTGATTGGAATGCAAAAGTTGGAAACAAAGAAGAATCACTAGGAGTTGGAAAATATGGCCTTGGTGATAGAAATAACTCTGGAGATCACATGATAGAATTTTGCAAGACCAATTAGTTATTCATTTCAAATACCCTTTTTTCAGCAAAACAAACAGTGACTATACACATGGACTTTGCCAGATGGAGTACACAGGAATCAAATTGACTAAATCTGTGGAAAGAGACGGTGGGCAAGCGCAATGTCTTCAGCCAAAACAAGAGTGGGATCTGACTGTGGAACAGACCATCAGTTGCTCAAACACAAGGTCAAGTTGAAGCTGAAGATGATTAAAATAAGAGCCAAATTATGACCTTGATTATATCCCTTATAAATTTAGAGACCATCTAAGGAATATATTTGAAGGACTGAATACCAATGACCAAAAACCAGAGGAATTGTGGTTCAAGAACATCATCCATGAAGCAAGGAAAAGATCATTAAAAAGACAGGAATGGAAGAAAAGACCAAGGTGGATGTCAGAAGAGACTCTGAGGCTTGCACTTGAATGGAGAATAGCTAAAGCAAATGGAACAAATGACAAGATAACAAAGCGAAACAGAAGATTTCAAAGAGCAGCTTGAGAAAACAAAGTTAATTATTATAATGAAATGTGCAAAGACCTGGAGTTAGAAAACCAAAAGGGAAGAATACACTCAGCATTTCTCAAGCTGAAAGGACTCAGGAAAAAATTTTAAGCCTGGAGTTGCAATATTGAAAGATTCTATGGGAGAAGTATTGAATGATGCAGGAAACATTGAAAGAAGATGGAAGGAATGCACAGAGCCACTGTACAAAAAAACACTGGTCAATGTTCATCCATTTCAGGAGGTAGCATATGATCTAGAACCAGTTGTACTGAAGGAATAAGTCGAAGCTGCACTGAATGAACAGGCAAAGAACAACGTTCCAGGAATTGACGGAATACACAATGAGATGTTTCAATATACAGATGCTGTGCTAGAGGCACTCATTTGTCTATGCCAAGAGATTTGGAAGACAGCTACTTGGCCAAGTGACTGGAAGAGATCCATACTTGTACCCATGCCAAAGAAAAGTGATCCTACAAAATGTAGAAATTATCAAAAAATATCATTAATATCACATGAAAGTAAAATCTTGCTGAAGATCATTCAAAAACGGTTGCACCAGTATATTGACAGAGAACTTCCAAAATTGCAAGCTGGGTTCAGAAGAGGACATGGAATAAGGGATATCAGTGCTGATGTCAGATGGATCTTGGCTGAAAGCAAAGAATACCAGAAAGATGTTTACTTTTGTTTTATTGACTATGCAAAAGCATTCGACTGTGTGGATCATAACAAGTTGTGAATAACATTAAGAAGAATGAGAATTCCAGAGCACTTGATTGGGCTTATCAGGAATCTGTACATAGACCAGGAGGCTGTTGTTCAAACACAGTAAGATAATACATCACGGTTTAAAAATCAAGAAGGGAGTGTGTCAGGGTTGTATCTTTCCACCATACGTATTTGGTCTGTATGCTGAACAAATTTGAGAACCTGGGAAATATGAAGAAGAATGTGGCATCAGTATAGGAGGAAAACTCACTAACAAGCTGTGATGTACAGACGACACAACTTTGCTTGCAGAAAGTTAGGATAACTTGAAGCACTTACTGATGAAGATTAAAGACTTTAGTCTGCAGTATGGATTATATCTCAACATGAAGAAAATGAAAATCCTCACAACTGGACCAATAAGCAACATCACAATAAAGGAAGAGAAGATTGAAGTTGTTGAAGATTTCATATTACTTCATTCCATAATCAACACGAATGGAAGCAGCAGTGAAGACATCAAACAACATATTGCATTGGGCAAATCTGCTGGAAAACATCTCTTTCAAGTTCTGAGGAGCAAAGATGTCTCCTTGAAAATTAAGGTACACCTAACCTGAGCCGTGGTATTTTCAATCGCCTCATATGCATGTGAGAGATGGACAATGAACAAAGAACACCAAAGAAGAGTGATGCTTTTGACTTGTGGTGTTGTGAAGAATACTGAACGTACCATGACCTTCAGAAAGAATGAATCAATCTATCCTGGAAGAAGTGCAGCCAGAATGCTCCTTGGAAGCAGGAATGGCCAGACTTCATCTCACCTACTTTGGTCATCTTGTCAGAAGGGACCATTCCCTGGAGAAGAATATCATGCTTGGTAAAGTGCAGGATCAGCAAAGAAGGGGAAGGCCCTGAACAAGATGGATTAACACAGTGGCTGCAACAATGGTCTCATGTATCACAAGTATTGTGAGGCTGGCACAGGACCAGGCAATGTTTCGTTCTGTTGTAGGTAGGGTCACTATGATTTAGAGACAACTAGGCAACACCTAACAACAACAACATGGCTGCTAACCAAAATGTTGGTGGTTCGATATAGAAAGCTGCTCTCCAGAAGAAAGATGAGGCACTCAGCTTCCGTAAAGTTTTACAACCTTGGAAACCCAATTTCATTTGAGCTGAATATTTGCATCAGGTAGATACACTTGCTATGGTTATGGAATCTCAAAACAAAATTTAAATTCTATAGTCTTCCGACCTTATCTTTATTTCCTTCTTTGTCGTTTGGTTACAGAAAAAAAGGCATGTCCATATGGAAATTCCTTTCCTTGAAAATGGGAATTTCAAATAAAATAAATAAAACATTTTCAAGTGAATAATTTGATATGGTCTGTGTCAGTTTCATTACTTTCCAGTTAACTTTTTGTCTTCACTTATGAGAATGTCAGTGATGTTTTCTCAATCAGCCTATCTACTGACCATCTATAAGCCTAACTGTATACAGACTACTGGATTCTGTGTAGTCACTCCAGTATTTCCCAGGGGGCAAAACTTAGCTTAGAGACTAGAGGTGGGAAGCAGCACCAGTAGATTTAAGCCAGTTGTATCCTCTGCAAAGTGTAATAGAACAAAGATAATTGCTGAGCAATCACTCAGAAAGGTCTGGGTTCAAATTCAGATTCTACCATTTAGACCCATTCTTCAATTACTCTAAACTTACCTAAACTCAGCACATTCATCCCTACAGAGGATTAGGTAATATTCATCACTTGGGATATTTGTGAAGCTCATTGGAGAGCTATAGTGAGGTATTGCTTGTGAAACACCAAGCCTAGCACAGAGTGCATTTCCAGATACAGTATTATCATATCTAACTCTCCCAGTAACAGGTTGAGGTACTAATAATCCTATTTCACAGATGTGAAAACTGAAAAAACAAGTTGTAGTCATTTAAGTTAACACCAGGAGGAAACGAGAGGAACTAAGATATGTAATATGACTGGGAAATCCCAATCATACAAAGGATAGTAGTTCTCAGAATCTTCTCTTAGATCTACCTTTTGGCAAAATGAAAATATTGATGTTTCTCTCTTTAGGGCAATAAATACTTATGTTGCTAAACCTATATCATGAGTAACATATATGGAAATATATCACAGTTATAATAATTAAAAAAGGAGAAAAAAATATAGTTTCACAGAGAAACAAGATCAAGCTTGAATTGAGCATTAACGTGACCACTTCAATCTAGCCATAAGTCCATGTCAGCTTGTAGCTAGGATTCACACAGCCTCTGATGAAAATTTTCATCCAGAGATCTTTTCTACCATGTAAGATATGTCTAGTTACTTGGGAAAAAAAAAAAAAAAAGAGTTCCTTTGAAGAAGTATCACTCTTGGCTGCTGTTTCAGGAAGCAGGATAGTTTGCAAGCTATCTTTCAGGAATACTTTCTAGAGATAGAAACAAAAGGAAGGGATTGATTCTCCATTGTTGTGCTGATTAGCCTAGTTGTTTGTTAAGAAATCATGTCCATCATTCTACTAGATTTAATTATTTGGTTCATATTTGGTCATGTTAATTTATGATATATATATATATATAGTGATTTGGGTGAAAGTTTACAGAGTAAATTCATTTTCCATACAGCAGTCCATATACATTTTGTCTCATTACATTGACTGCAATTTCCCACAATATAACAGCTCTCTTCCCACTTTCTCCCCATAGTTACCTGTTCCCTGTGTCCTTCCCTCCCATGCACTCCTGCCCTCTGAGCTGTCTCCCTGTGCATACACTGCCCTTCTGTTCTCCCATGATTGATCTCTCCAAGAAGTGTATCAACCTGATGTAAATATTCAACTCATATGCTTGTCTATTATTTGGCTGGAGGCCACAAGAATGAGTTCATTTCCAGATCTCAAGAACAGCTAGAGGCTGTAGTCTCAGTGGTTTCACCAGGCTCTATCAGACCAGCAAACCTGGTCATATATGGGTATATGATCATATAGGCTTAGGATCACATGGTGTACCAGTCTTTTGGACTAATTGTTTCCATGAACCTTTGGTTTTCTTTGTTCTTCTTTGGTCTGGATGAGGAGAGACCCATCATTGCATTCTAGATGGCCACTTGCAAGCTTTGCAGATCCTAGTCTCTATCATCCAAGTAGGATGTGGAACAATGTTTTTGTGTACTATGTATGTCAACAGAGCTTGATGCCCCTGCAACCATGGTCCTGAGACCACAGATGCAGATACTCACTCCCTCTGGGTAACTGGCTGTAGCTAAGATGTCACCACAATTTTGGCTCTTTCAAGCTCTACTATATACCTGGACATTCTTACAGAACACACAAATACCCGTGTACAAATATTGTCTGCCAAACATATACATGGTCACAGACACAGTCCCCCCTGCCTAGACACACCTGATCATTCAGCCTGTCTACCCATCTATCCACCCATAGATCAATGTTGACATCACTGACAACACAGTACTGTATATGCAAAAGGGTTTCTCTTTGTTGTCTGTACCTCCAATGTACTTCTCCATGTCTTACTCATCCTGAATGCCCCCATGTTGATGACTCACATTTGGTACATTGTCCTTCTCTTCGCCCAAATTAATACTTGTCTGTACCTATCTAGCAGTGTTCTCTCCCCTCCCCTTCCACCCCTGGTAATGAATAAAGAAAATTTCTTTCCATATATAAACCTTTCCTTGACTTTGTACAGTAACAGACTAATACAATCTTTGTCCTTCTGTGATTGACTTATTTCACACAGAATAATGTCCTCCAAGTTCATCCACGTTGTGCAGTGTTTTGCAGATTATACATTATTTTTTTTTTAGAGTTGGATAATATTCCGTTGTGTGTATGTACCATAGTTTGGTTATCCATTCTTCTGTTGATGGGCACGTTGATTGTTTCCATCTTTTTCTATTGTAAATAATGCTGCAATGAACATGGGTGTGCATATATCTGTTCTTGTCCTGCCTTTCACTTCCTTAGGATATATACCTAGTGATGGGATTGCTGGATCAAATGGTATTTCTAATTCCAACTTTTTAAGAAATCACCATACTACTTTCCACAGTGGTTGTATCATTTTACAACCCACATGTACATTTTACATTCCCACTCACAGTGTATGAGAGTCCCAGTCTCTTCCCACCTTTGCCAGCACTTGTTATTTTCTGTCTTGTTGAACGTTATTATTAGTGCTTGGGCAAAGTGGTATCTCATTATTGTTTTGATTTTTATCTCTCTAATGGCTAATGATAGTGAACATTTCTTCATGTGTTTTTTGTCCACCTGAATATCCTCTTTGGTGAAGTGTCTATTCATGTCTTCAGCCCATTTTTAATTGGATTATTTTTCTTTTTGTTGTTGAGGTGTTGAAGTTTTCTATAAATTTTAAAGGTAAGTCCTTTGTCAGATATGCCATTCCCAAATATTTTTTTCCCAATCTGTAGGTTCTCTTTTTACTCTTTTGGAGAAGTGTTTGAAAGCACATAAAAATTTAATTTTTAGAAGGTCATATTCATCTAGTCTATCTTCTACTCTTTGAGCATTTTGAATTTTACTTGGTAGTCTGTTTATGCCTTATACAAGGGCCCCTAAATTTGTCCTGTAGTGCCTAAGACACTTGACCACTAACCAGAAGGCTGGTGGTTCAAACCTACCAGCTACTCTTCAGAAGGAAGATTGGGCAATCTACTTCCATAGTGATACCACCTTGGAAACCCAAGGAGGGGTCGCTATGAGTCGGGTCTGACTTGATGGAAAATAACAAATTTGCTCCTATTTGTTCCTTGTGGTACTTTATGGTTTAGCTTTCACATTTAAGTCTTTGATCCATCAGGAGTTAGTTTTTGTCTTTGGTATTGAGTATGGATCTTGTTTAATTTCTCTGGAAATGGATATCCAGTTTTTCCAGCACCATTTGTTAAAGAGACCATCTCTTCCCCATGTAATGCATTCTAGCTCTTTGTCAAAGATCAGCTGGTCATAGGTCAATGGATCTATTTCTGGGTTCTCAATTTTGTTCCATAGGTCTATGTGTCTGTCATTGTACCAATACCAGGCTGTTTTGACTCCTGTGGCTGTATAGTAGCTTTTGAAATCCGGTGGTGTGAGACCTCCTACATTGTTCTTCTCTTCAGTACTGACTGCCATTGAGTCAGATCTGACTCATAGAGACCAAGGTGTATGTGATTGGTTTTTCCATATCCTTAAAGAATGTTGATGGGATCTGGTTTGGGATTGCATTGAATGTATAGATTGCTTTGGGTAGAACTGACATTTTCACAATGTTCAATCTTCCTATCCATGAGCATGGTAT
>NW_006922265.1:1055386-1059302 GCF_000298275.1 Orycteropus afer afer | reverse complement strand
TTCCTTACCAATTTGGATGCCTTTGATATCCTTTTCTTGCCTTATGGCCCTGGCTAGGATTTCCAATACAATGTGCAATTGAAGTGGTGATAGAGGGTATCCTTGTCTGATTCATGTACACAAGGGGAATGGTTTCAATCTCTCTCCATTGAGAATAATGTTGGTTGTTGGTTTTTCACATATGACCTTTATTATGTTGAGGAATGTCCTTTCTATTCCTATTTTGCAGATAGTTTTTATCAGGAATGGGTGTTAGATTTTATCAAATGCTTTTTTCTGCATCTATTGATATGATCATGTGGTTCTTTTCCTTTGTTTTATTTATGTGGTGGATGATGTTGATTGTTTCTCTAATGTTGAGCCATTCTTCATACCTAGTATGAACCTGACTTGGTCATAATTTATAATTTTTTGGATATGTTGTTGAAGTCTATCAGCTAGGATTTTGTTGAAGATTTTTACATCTATATTCATGAGGGATATTGGTCTATAGTTTTCTTTTTTAGTGATGTCTTTGCTTGATTTTGGTATCAAGATTATGCTTGCATCATAAAATGAATTTTGCAGGATTCCATCTCTTTTTATGTTCTGGAATAGTTTGAGTAGGATTGGTGTCAGTTCTCTGAATGTTTGGTAGAATTCTCTGGTGAAGCCATCTGGGCCAGGGTTTTTTTCTGTGGTTTGTAATTTTTTTATGACCTATTCAATTTCTTGTTTTGTTATGGGTCTGTTTCAATTTTCCATCTCAGTGTGTGTTAGGTTAGGTAAGTAGTATGTTTCTTGGAATCTGTCCATTTCTTCTAGATTTTCAAATGTGTTAGAGTACAGTTCTTCATAGTATCCTGACATTACCCTTTTTATTTCACTTAGTTCTGTTGTGATGTCTTTCAATTTGTGTCTTATTAGTGTTATTTTTTGTCTCTCCTTCTTTTCCTATATTAAAATTTGCCAGTGGTTCATCAGTTTCATTAATATTTCCAAAAAAAAAAACAACTTCTGGTCTTGTTGATTTTTTCTATTGCCCTTCTATTTTCTGTTTCATTGATTTCTGCTTGAAGCATTATTATATCTTTTCTTCTGGAGACTGTTGGATTTTTTTTTCTTTTTGCTGCTCTTTTTCTAATTTTTGGAGATGTTGTGTTAAGATGTTGATTTTTGCTTTTTCTTCTTTTTTGATGTGTGCATTTATTCCTATAAATTGGCCTCTGATCACTGCTTTTGCTGTGTCCCAAAGATTTTGGACTGTTGTGTTTTCATTCTTGTTTGATTTAAGGACTTTTTTAATTTAATTTTTTCTATTACTCAGTCATTTTTATGCAGGGTGTTGTTCAGTTTCCATGTGTTTGTTCTTTTTCTGCTGATCTTCCTATTGTTGAGTTCTAATTTTATAGCATTGTGATTTGAGAAGATGCTTTGCAGTATTTCAATATTTATAAATTTATTAAGGCTTCTTGATGGCCTAACTTATGGTCTATCCTGGAGAATATTCCATGTGCACTGGAAAAGAATGTATATTTTGCTGTTGTTGGGTGAAGTGCTCTGTAGATGTCTATAAGATCAATTTGGTGGATTATATTGTTTAGTTTTTCTGCATCTTTGTTGTGTTTCTTTCCAGTTGTACTATCTTTCATTGAAAGTGGTGTATTAAAGTCTCCTACTATGGCTGTGGAGTCTTCTATTTGTCTTTTCATTTCTGTTAAAGTCTGATTTATGTATTTTGGTGCTCTTTCATTGGGTACATAGATATTTATTATACTTATGTCCTTTTGTTTAGTTGATCCTTTGATCATTATATAATGTCCTTCCTTGTCGCTTATGGTGGTTTTTATCTTAAAGTCAATTTTATCAGAAATTAATATTGCCACTACTGCTCTTTTTTGGTTGCCATTTGCTTGATGTATCTTTTTTCAACATTTGAATTTTAGTCTATATTTATCTTTCTCTCTAAGGTGTATCTCTTGTAGACAACATATTGATTGGGCATGTTTTCTAATCCAGTCTGTAACTCTCAGTCACTTAGGTGGTTAATTTAATTCTGTTAGATTCAGTGTAAATTTCAACAAGTATGCATTTGTTTCTGTCATTTTTTATTTTATTTATTTATTTATTTTTGTGGTGTTGCTGATTTCTTTGTTCCATATAATTTTCTGTACTGAGCTCATTTTATTTATGAAACGTGTTATCATTTCCTTCATTGCTATTGTTTCAGTTGTTTCAGTATTTGCTAAATATTTGTGCTTATCCTCTTTTTATATTGTGATGTGAAGATTTGTCATTTTTCTTTGAGGCTACCTTGTGATTTATAATTTTCTCCACAAGTTTAGAACAGTCCATTGTATCTTGCATTTGTCTCAGCTTCCTCACCATTTAGAAGTTCTGTAACTACACTATTTTTTCCCTCTTTTGTTTTGCAGTTGTCTGCATTTGACAATTGATTTCTCTGGTTCCCTGTTTATAATCTTGGAAGTTCATTTTACTTTTAATGCTTCCATAACTGGGTTGGTTTCTGGGCTATGTCATCATGTGTGTTAATGGTTGGTTGCTGTTTGCTGTTACTGCTTCTCTGTCCAAAGGACTCCATTTAGCATCTCTCATAAGGTTGGTCTGGTTTTAACAAATTCCCTGAATATTTGCTTATCTGGAAATGGCCTCATTTCACCATCATATGTGAGGGACAATTTTGTTAGGTATATAATTATTGATTGGAAATTTTTCTCTTTTGGAGTTTTACATATACCATCTCATTGCCTTCTGGCCTGTATAGTTTCCACTGAGAAATCAGAGCTTAGTCTTTTTGGTTGTCCTTTGTAGGTAACTTCATTATTTCCATGCTGTTTCAGGATTCTTTCTTTGTTTTTGGTTTTGGTGAGTTTGATGATGATATGTCTTGGTGATTTTCTTTTGAGGTCTATCCTGTTTGGTGTTCATTAGACTTCCTGAGTGGATATATGCTTTTCTTTCATCATATCAGGGAAAATCTGTTCCAACAAATTTTCTACTATTGTCTGTGGTTTTATTTTTCTCTTCCTGTTGCAATTGGAATTCCAATTACACATAGGTTATTCCTTTTGATGGTATCCTACATGAATCTTTGGCTTTCTTAATTTTTGTTTTGCTCTTTTTTCTGACTGATCCCTTTCCAAAAAAATATTGAGGTATTTGTCTTAAATCTCATTAATTCTGTCTTCCATTGATTCAATTCTACTCCTTTTCCCTTTCAATGTGTTATCTATTTTCAAAATTTAATATTCATTTTCTGGTCTTTCTGTAGATTTTATATCATTTCTAGCTTTTCATTTATATTGTCATTTTGTTCTTGTATTATCTTTCAAAATTGTTCTGTATTTTCCTTAGTTTTGTCATTGTTTTCATTGATCTGTCTCTCAATATGTTGAAGGTACTTAAATATAATTTTTGAATTGCTTATCAGGGAGTTCCAATACTGTTTCTTCCTCACGGATGTGTTCTGTGTCTGTAACCTGGTTCCTTGTTTCTACCTCTTTATCTTGCTTCTTTGTGTGGACAGTGATGATCTGTTGTCTGCAAGACATTTAACTGGTGACTGTATGGTTGTACAATGATTGTATTGCAGTGATTTGCCTAAAATTTTCTTTTTTTTTTTCATTTTCTTTATCTGTATCTGAGGAAGCAGGGTACTGTGTTCCTCTATTCACTAGTTGGCAGCACTTTTGCACTCATTACCTGTCTCCTGGTGGGTGTGACAGACAATGTGTTTGTGAAAAGCTATTAAGGGTCA
Organism: Orycteropus afer afer; assembly: GCF_000298275.1. Taxonomy (NCBI): domain Eukaryota; kingdom Metazoa; phylum Chordata; class Mammalia; order Tubulidentata; family Orycteropodidae; genus Orycteropus; species Orycteropus afer. The sequence goes on along the minus strand of NW_006922265.1, from coordinate 1,055,545 downwards.
GTCAGGATTTTATTGGTTGTGGTGTATCATTGGCCAGTTGGTGCAGAAGCAAGTGGTGGCCGTCACTCAGTAGGTGGAACTGCAGGAGGTGCAGGTTTGGTTGGGTTGTATGGGCAGGTTGCTGTCTCCCACTCAGTTATATATAAACAACAATTGGAA
>NW_006922265.1:1049575-1055286 GCF_000298275.1 Orycteropus afer afer | reverse complement strand
AAATCTGCATAAACACACAGGAACAATCACCAACGAGAGAAAGAAAAAGAAAAAAGATAAAAAAGGAAAGACAATAAATGAGACAAAATATTGAAAGAAATGTTTTAAAAAGACAAAAGAAATATGAATAGAAAACAAGGTAGGGGGAACCCACAATATCTGGGGAGGGAGAAATAAGAGAAAGAGGTAGAGTAAGAATAATGAAGAAAAACATGGGGAAAATGAGGAAAGAAGAACAAGGGATGGGGAGAACCAGAAGAAAGAAAAATATGGTAAGCAAGACAAGGGAAGAGAGAAAAAGCTGAAAACACAAACCTGGGGAGGTAAGAAGAAAGAATAAAAATAAAAAGGAAGAAAAGAAAAAAGAAAAAATTTAAAACACACAACAAATAAATAAACAAACAGATACTGGGGGTGGGGCAGACAGGGTGCCCCAGCTCCATCAGAGCACACAGACTGGGATGGAATTCCTACCGGCCCAGAAGGTGGGTGGAGGTGAGGGATGGATGCATCTCGATTCACCAAAAGGGTTTTGGGTATGAGAGTAACAAGGGGAATATTGCACCTTTCCAGTTCTCAGCCTCCAGTATGTCTGTGCTGTCCTCAGCAAGTGGAACCTATTCTTAGGTCCCTGGAATCTGACAGAACACTGTCAGTTTAAATATTTAAAATGGTCCAACTGCTTGTACACATTCAAAATAGCTGTTCCCTTTGGAGAGCCAAAAACCCACAGCTCAGTTTGTCTCCTTCTTTGCTGTTTCCCTTTTCAGTCATCAGCCACCAGTATAGTCCTCCGTGCAGCCCTTGGAAACTAGGGCTGAGTTTTAGGTTAATTTTTAGGTCCTAACATAACTTGAAAATATCCAAACTGTCCATGCCATCAGGATTGCTGACAGTCTACAGCTCCATTTGTCTCCTTATTCACTGTATTCATGGAGGTTCTTCTACTAGTTTGAGGTTAGTCCATTTCTGTATCCTTCCTTTCAAAGTTCAGAGTTCCAGGATTATCTTCTGTATCTGTGTCAACTGGTTTCTCTTTTCTTTGTTGAAGAGGGTCTGTGTAGTTTGTCTGCCTATTCCACCATTTTACTGGAACACCCTGAAATACAATTTTTTGAGGATTTCATATGACAAATATTTATAGAGGCACTATTTTGGGTTCCAGCAGTATATGGAACTGCTAGAAATTCAAGCTGGATTAAGAAGAGGCCATGGAATAAGGGATATCACTGCTGATGTCAGAAGGATCTTGACTGAAGGCAAAGAATACCAGAAGGATGTTTAGTTGTGTTTTATTGATTATGCAAAGATATCCACCTATGTGGATCATAACAATTTATGGATAACATTATGAAACATGGATCACATTATGAAAAACTTAACTGTGCTCCTGAGGAAGCTGTACATAGGTGAAGAGGCACCATTCAAGCAGAACAAAGGAATAGTCCATGGTTTAAAATCAGGAAAGATGTGTGTCTGGGTTACATCTTTTCACTGTACTTATTCAATCTGTATGCTGAGTAAATCATCCAAGAAGCTGAATTATATGAAGAACATGACATCAGGATAGGAGGAAGAGTCATTAAAAGCCTGCAATATACACTTGACACAACCTTGCTTGCTGAAAATGAAGAAGACTTGAAGCACTTACTAATGAAGACCAAAGGCTGTAGCCTTCAGTGGGTGTTACACCTCAACATAAAATAAAAATCCTCACAACTGGGCCAATAAGCAACATCATGATAAATGGAGAAAATATTGAAGTTATCAAGGATTTCAATTTAAGAAATCAAAGGGCACCTTGCATTGGGCATGTGAAAACTGGACAATAAATAAGGATGACCACAAAGAATTGATGCATTTGAATTATGATATTGGTGAAATATTTTGAATATATCATGGACTTCCAGAAAAAAAAAATGAACAAATTATTTGTCTTGAAACAAGTATAGCCAGACTGCTGCTTAGAAGTGATAACGGCCAGACTTCATCTCTCCTACTTTGGTCCTGAGCCTTTTATCAAGAACACTAATCTCTGGAGAAGGGTATCATGCTTGGTAAAGTAGAGGGTTAGTGAAAAAAGGGAAGAACCCTCAGTGAGATGGTTTGACACCATGGCTTCAATAATGTGCACAGGCATAGCAAAGATTGTGAGGATGGTGCAGGGCCAAGCAATGTTTCATTCTGTTGTAGTTAAGGTCACTATAAGTTGGAACTGACTCGATGTTACTTAACAACAACAATATTCTAAGTTCTAGGGATACAATGTTAAACAAGACACACAAGGTCATCACATTCTTAGATAGTACATTCATGGAAAGAAAGTTGGCCAATAAGCAGATAAATAAAAATATCACGTGGTAGGAAATGCTATGGTGAATAAAAAATGATTATATGATAGGATGTGATGGAAAATGAATACTTTCGATCAAGTAGTCAAGAAAAGGCTCTCTGAGAAAATATGTTTTCAAAAAGAGTGGAATTTAAAGAAGCCAGTTATGTAACGATCTGTGTAAAGAGAATTCTGAGTAAGGATGACTAGATAGCAAAGAAATTCTAGAGTGGGAATGAATTTAACTTGTTTAATAAACATGAAGGCCAGTGTTGTTTGTGAGAGGTGATTAAAGAGAAAAAATGAGTTTTTTTTTTTTTTTTTTCACAAAAGCCAAAGTAGTTATTTGTTTTTGTTGTGTTTTAAGTGTGATGGAACATTTTAAGAAAAAAAAAGGAACCTGATCTAAATTTTTAAAAGAGTGTGCTGTTTGAAGATGGATAGTGGGGAGGGCAAAATTAGAAACATGGAGGCTCATCAGAATAGATCCTAGGGAATGTTACAACAATCCAGAGGTGATAGTGACTTGAACTTGAGTAATACTGAGGATGCAAGGACGTGGAAAATGGATTGATTGGGATTGGTTTGGGCAGCAGACAGAATCAGTTGTTGTCCTGGTATTAGGTTGTGAAGGAAAGAAAGGAATAAGGATTAATTTGCTCTGCTTTGTCTGGAATAACTGGGTTGTTGGTGATGCTATTCACTGAGGAGAAAAGACCAGAGAGGATAGGTTGTGGGAAGAAGTGTGGTATTGAGGCAATATAGAAAATATTCGCATGTATATTTAATATGCCAGTGAAATCTACTAATCAAGAATTAATATAAAACCCTGATGATCATTGTGTTTTTTAAGCTAGCAGAATTTCAGTGGTGAATGCACATAGGGTCTATGTAGATATATTGCAGATAAAATCTTGAGAATGGGGCAGGACTGGGCAGTGTTTCTTCTGTTGTACATGGGTTACTATGAGTTGGATCAACTGAGTGACAGCTAACAACAATATACTGTTTATATATATATATGTAATGTACAATTACATATATAATATATAATAATAGGCACATAATGCAAAGTTTATACAAGATAGAGGTCTTTGGTCTCACTGCTCTCAATTCTTTCTCTCTGACTTGTTTCCCACATTTTTAACCATTTAACCAGCACTTTTGGTAATCATCATTCTAATTCTTAGTAATATGATTATATATGTTTTTTTTCTGATTTATTAATTTAATACACATATTGCTTTTTTGTTGTTGTTGTTATGGAAATATTAGCTATATTTCCATAACTCCATTATCCTGTGTTAATTTTTAACAAACACATTTGCAATGTATCAGTTGTATTTACTTAAAGAGAGTAATGTAACTCTCATTTCTTGTTTCATTAACTTAGGTAGTTCTCATGAATCTCAACTCCATGTTGTCTCTCCTTCTCACCCTCTTTCTTCCATCTTCTGGGAGTGGTACCTTTTCTTTTACACCAACCACATCTATATTATTTCTTCACTATACTGTATTTTGTCTTTATATTGAAATTCAAACTAAAAGCCAATAAATATCCATGTTATATTGATAACTTAAATACTATTCATTGCTTAGCCAAGTGTCTGTGCTTTGACTTTATTTTCTTTTTCTTGGGTTGATTATCATTCTGCCTATGCCACTTGAGAAAGTTCCTCCCATCCCACTCAATGTTTTGCAATTTTTTAGCTTCCACCAATAGCTAAAGGAAAAAAAAAAGAAAGAAAAGAAAAAGACACATTGCATCTATTTAATCTGTGGATCATCTCCTTTGAGAGAAGAACATAGCATTGAGGGTAAAGAGAGGGGACCCTCATGTCAGAAACATGAGTCCTTGCCCTGGCTCTGCTGCTTATTAACTCTGTGACCTTGGGCTGCCCACCATGATTCAACTGCTCCATCTGTTAAATGTAAATGAAAATAGCTCCAGATAGGAAACAGTGTTGTGAGGATTCAATGAGAAGTATGTAAGGGACCTGGGATGGAATGATACACAGTAAACATTCCATAAATATTTGCATTTATTATAATTTACATCAAACCAAACCAACTGCCATTGAGTTGATTCAGACTCATAGCAACCCCCATTGGGTTTCCGAGGTGGTGAATTTTTACACAAGTAGATTGCCCAGTCTTGCTTCCAATAATGTTTTATAGGAATTTTTAATCATCTTATTTCTTAGAGAAGAAGCATTGGTCTCATTCATCCTATCACTGATATCATCCAGCTCTTTAGTTATTCTGTCTACTGCTTTGACTCTCTTCCTCTTTTCTTCTTTAAAACATCAACTTGGAATGCTGGTTCTAATTCAAAATACTACTGTGTAGGCATTTTTTACAGCTGCTCTACCGGGCAATCTATTATCTCCTTTATAATGGTTTACTTTTCTGTACTTTGTTCTACCGGCTCTGCTTCATTTACCAAAATATTTTCATCCATGCTCTGTCATCCTGCACTTTGGTGGAATCTCCTGTCCACTGATCGTCCCCTCCAGTTCCTTTACTATTACTGATTTAATTATTTCCTTTCATTTTTCTGTGTTTTCTGGAACATGTCCCCTCATTCCATCTTTCATATATGGACACTTTCATTTAATGTTCATAAAAAACTTACATGTAAGTGCTATGATTTTCATTTTACAGATGGAAAAACTAAGGCACAGGGGGATTAAGAAACTTGCCTAGAACACTCAATAGTAAATAGCAGAATCCTAATTACACTCCATGTTTTTCTCACTTCCAAATGCTGGTGTAAAAGGCTGTAGTGATTTTTGTTTCCTTCATAAGGATCTGGGAACAAGGTAAGCCTTATTTAGATGCAAAGAAGGTATAGGAGGTTGTGGACAATACGGCATCATGTTAGCACTTGCAACTTGCAAGAGTAGTGATCTAAAAGAATAGATATGATTGTAACAGGCCCACTAGCTGAGAAATAAGGGAAGGAACAGCACAAAGACCCAAAAAACATGAAGATATTTTATTGCAAGTCCTTGCTTTTGTGATGAAAGCAAGTGCCTGAATTCCAGCAGTGATTGTGTATTTTTTCAGAAAACAATGCTTCATAATAGTATCCTTTTCCCAATTAGACTGACGAATTAACACTTGCTGATAGTAGTCCACACCTCTCCACCACATGAGGACAGCAGCTGTTGCTAGCAAGCACACTAAGTATGGGGTGGAGGTTTGCTTTAGATTTCTTAACCTGAAGAATCTACGTTATATCCTCTGTGTGCAGACCTTAAGGAGACACACACACACACACACACACACACAGAGGCGCTCTGGTGGCATAGTGCCTAAGGCACTTGACTGCTAACCAGAAGGCTGGCAGTTCAAACCCACCAGCCACTCCTCGGAA
>NW_006922265.1:1047100-1048340 GCF_000298275.1 Orycteropus afer afer | reverse complement strand
AACTCACTGTCATTGAGTCGGATTCCCTCTTGTGTTTCCTAGGCAGTATCACTCCAGAAGTAGATTGTCCAATCTTCCTTCTGAGGAGTGGCTGATGGGTTTGAACCACCGGTCTTCTGGTTAGCAGTCAAATGCCTTAGGCAGTATGCCACAAGAGATAATGAAAATATTTACCTTAATACCAGAACAACAGGGAAATCAGAGTGCATGTGAAGGACTTGGCAAAGAGTCTGGCACACATTAAATGGTCAATAAATGTTAGCTGTGAAAATGATAATGATTAAGATATGATCATATGTTCAATTCAGCATGCCTTCATCAAGTATAACTTCCTTACCTCTCTGGACATTTATGCCTGTCTTTCCAGGAAGCATACACTAATGTATTTAATTTAAGTAAATTCAACAAGCATTAAGAAACTTTTGAACTAGCCTCCATGTTAGTCCCTGGGGTATTAAAATAAATAATCTCTGTATCCTGTACTTATACAGTAATCCTGATCTATTCAGGAAGAGATATACAAAGAAATTATTATAATACTGTATAAAATGCAATAGCATGATATGTGGAGGAAGAAGTGTGAAAATTAATTACATATGCCTTGAAGAACTGAGGAAAAGATTCACAGGATAGGATACCATTGAAATGGACCTTACAATATAAAAATAATCTTATTAAGGGTGAAATAGCAGGGAGAGGCAGAGCTAGTGCAAAGTCATGGTGGTAGCATGTGAGTCTGAAAAGAATGAATTGGCTTAGTTTGTGAACGACTTTTCCCACCATGTTACAGAGTTTGAACTTCATTCCATAGGCAATGGGAGCCATCAGGAATTTTTATTAAGAGGGTAACCTGGTTACATCTATTCTATAAAAAGGCTGTTTTGTACAAAAGTTAGGAGAATTTGGGGAAAAAAATGTCATTTAAGAAGTTACTGAATAGTTACAAAAGAATCCTGTTTGTGTAATCTGTTCAACTTTATAAAAGCTATTCAGTATTGTAATCACTTCTCATGCAACCCTAAAAGCTTATCTATTTCCCTATAAGATGATTGTTGGGAGCTCTGGTGGTGGTGTGCCTAAGGCATTTGACTGCTAACCTGAAGGCTGGTGATATAAACCCACCAGCCAGTGTTCAGAAGGAAGGTTGGGTAATCTACTTCCGTAGTTATACTGCCTCAGAAACCCAAGGAGGGGTCACTATGTGTTGGGTTGGACTCCATGGCAGTGAGTTTTTTTTTTT
>NW_006922265.1:1038479-1046959 GCF_000298275.1 Orycteropus afer afer | reverse complement strand
AATCTACTTCCATAGTGATACTGCCTCGGAAACCCAAGGAGGGGTCGCTATGAGTCGGGTCCAACTCGACGGCACATAACAACAACAACAACAACAATGCTTACAATTACTGTAGAAGGCTGAGCACCAAAGATGTAGCATAATGATTGGTTTGTTAGCAGCAAAGCAGATTCCATCATCTTACCATGCTTCCAAGTATACAGTGTATTATATGTATATAAGATCATTAATATATTTTCCCTTACATATATAATTTCAAAGTAATTTCAATGCATACATTAAAAAAAAAAAAGTTCTTTAAAGTTGACATAGCACAGGACAGAACAAGGGGTAAAATCCAGGTCTTCTGACAGCAAATTGCTATCTGTAAGTCAGACAGATATCAGATGAAGAGGGTGAGATATAAACCTTTGTGGTCTCACCCCTACTACATACCATCACCTTGATGATTCTACATTTTTAGGCTAACAATGAGTTGCTGTTTACTAGTATTGGAAAGAGTGTCAGGTTCAGCAAAATACCGGAGAATCAGTTAAATTTGAATGTCCCATGCAATGTTTGTGACCTTTTCCCTACATTTCTAAACCTATCTATTCTCTATTTTAGACTCATTGTATTCCCATCTGTCCTCATGACTTCAGCTCCAACATTGACATGACATTCCTAAATTTATCTCTAAAATGTACCCTTCCCCTGAGCTCTGATTAAATAGCCCAATTGTCTTTTGAAAATAGCCACTTCCTACTAAAACTATCAAATGAAGAAAATATAAATGCAATTACATAACATACCCTGCTCAACGAATCCTTCTCTAGATATGTTTCTTTTTCTGTTAATAAAAGCATCAGTCTGCTGTTTGTGGAGATTAGAAATGTAGGGGTCACATCTGATTTTCTTTTCTGTTTGCCTTATAGTTAATCCTGTACCTAACTCCATATGAATATTTCCTTTGAATTGTGAATCACATCATCCATTCATTTCACTAATTTCTTTAAACCCAACCATGTCTATATTATGAATAGCTCTTGCTTGTTTATAAATGTGGTTGGATTTGAATTCTGGAGCTAGGATGCCTGGCTTTAAGTTACAGTCCCACTATCTATTTATTACCTGTGCAACATTATTGACTTTGCCTGCTAACTATACCCTTACTCCACCCTCTCCTCATGTGAAATATGTTGTCACCCCCATTCTATCTCACAAGCAACTCCTATTTAACCTCTCTGTTCCACAATTTCTTTACCACTAAATAAGGATAATGATGGTACTGCTTGGACTAGGTAGCTATGAAAATTTAATTAATAAATTTTTAAGCACACAGAGTATGTGATGGTTATGTTTGTGTGTCAATTTGGCTGGGCCTGGTTGAGTGGCTGGGCAGCTGGTGGTAGTTATTCCCCATAATGGGACTGGCAATCAGCTCCATGGTGGGATCTACCACAAGCAGCTGAGTAGCTGCCTTTGGGAATGTGGTCTGCTGCCCGTATTTAAGGAGAAACCTTAGGAATGGTCTCTAGCCTATGGCACACTTGGACCCTGCATGTAGCCATGTCATTGCACAGCAGTCTGCTATGCTTTGCTGACCTTGGGACTTTCAATGTCCTTGAGTTAATGGCCTGCCATGTGGTTTGGTAACATTGGGACTGTGCTTTTCTGCTTGTCAACCTTGGGGTTTCTCAGCCTCAGCAGCCAGAAGCTGTGTGAGTGAAGAAATGTCTCTAGCTCCAGTGGGCCAGGAGCGGGAGGCAGAGCTGGACCCAAGGTTGAGGGGCTTTCACCAAGCCCCTAGAGCCTGGCACTGTGAACTTGGTCATAAAGCCTCCAAATTGTAAGAATAAACTATTTGTTAAGGCCATCCCATTTGTGGTATATTTCTTGTCAGAGTGGCACTAGATAACCAGAACAGAGTATTCTGAAATATATTACCTTAGCTATATGAACTTACGATTGTTTATAGGCCAAATAGTGGTGATTTCTAATAGTAAGAACTATGTAATTATTTGCCACGATTATCATTTTTACTGTCTCACCCATGTGGTAGTTTCCTACCTCTCATTTGACAAGAATGACAATGGATTCATCCTTCTTCACAGCTTTCATGCCCATAACCACCAACATAATAATTCTAAAATTCAAGCCACATCACAAGACTCTCTTAAGCACTATCTTTGACCTTTTTTTCTCAGGTCAAGTGATAAAGTGGAAAGGATCCTGCTCTGCCATTGACAAGCCATGTAACCCTGGACAAGTCACTTTGCATCCTTGAGACTTGGTTTCTACATCTGTAAAAATTAGGTCCATTTTCTCTCTAAGAGGAGCTCTGGTGTTGTGGTGGCTAAAGCATTTGGCTGCTAACTAAAAGTTCAGTGGTTCAAACTTGCTAGCCATTCCATGGGAGAATGATAAATCTGTACCTGTAAAAGTTTACAGGCTTATAAACCCTATGGGGCAGTTCTACTCTGTCCCAAATTGTCACTATACATTGGAATTGGCTCGATGGCAGTGGGTTTGGTTTACATCTCTCAAGTTTTTTGATCTCCCACTACCATCCATAAACATTAACAGTCAAAGGTTTTGTAGCCACATGTCTACCTGTCAAGCAGTTTGGCTTTGCCCTCTAACCATGTCCTTACTCCCACCCTCTCCTCATGTGAAATATGTTATCACCCCCATCCTATCCCACTACCAACTCCTATCTAAACCCCTTCATCCTGTAAGTCCAAGCTTAAAAGCTTCTTTCACACATTGGTATTTTTTTAAAAATTTATTCTTACAAAACTCCATTAAGCATCAATTATATTCCAGACCATGAATGTAAAACTCATGATACCTGGCACCTAACAGGTGCTCAAATACCAATACATTTTTGTTACATGTCCACACATGCATCATGACATTACCTGTGATATATATTTTCACACCTAAATCCTGTGCAATAACCAGTATTATGGCCATTGTTTCAGCTGAACAAATTGACCTTCATAGAAGCAAATTTTTCCCCAACAACTTGCAGATACTATGAGAAAAAAAAAAAAAAAAATATATATATATAGTAGTTTCTTTCTAACCCTACACCCCCCACCCCCAGAAATTATATCTTCTCAAAAGAATCTTCATATTTAGTTTAAACATCTTAAGTGGTTTGTACAAATTGCTCTGTAATCTGTTATTTGTGTATTTGCTTTATTCCCTAGATTGGATTAGAAATTTCTTGCAGATAAGAGACATACCTGATTTAATTCATCTTAGTATATCTTGCTGCATGAAGCATATAATACTAAAAATTACAATTACTGCAAAGTGATAAGGTGTCAATACTTTACTATTAATTTTTCATCTATCTTCTTAATTCCTTAAAATGAAAAACTTCAAACAAACAGCAAACAAAAATCTGTTGACATTTAACTTACCCTTTGTCTTAGTTCTCTAGTGTTGCTATCACAGAAATACCCCACGTGGATGACTTTAACAAGCAGGAATTTAGTTTAGGAGGCTAGAAGTCCAAATTCAGAGTGCCAGCTCTAGGGGTTGGATAAAGGCCTGTCGACATTGGGCTTTAGCTCTGCCTCTTGTTCCACGCCCCCTAGAGCTGGACATGTCTCCTAACTCAGGTAGCTGCTAGTTGCTGATTCTAATACATCCAAGGTGGCAGGAAAAATGGCACAGTCACAAGATTAACAACACAGCAGGCCACGGGTTCAAGTTCAGTAACTAGAGTTGAAGACTCAGCCAAAAGCAGGATACAAATGTGCCCAAAAGCTAGAGGCCTTTCTCAAAGCTTCTCCAGATATACTTAAAGTGGGCCACACCTAGAAGGCAACTAATTAGGTGCTCACAGGAGATTCCACCACGGAGTTGATTACACCACATTCAATCTCACCATGGGGAATAATTATATACAGCTGCCAAGTCACTCAGAACCATTGCCCAGTCAAGTTGACACACAACCTTAATTGCCACACAATTATTAACTACTAATATGTTTGTTTATAAGTAAGGAATCAGAGAGACAAAATCGCTTACCTATTAAGTGAGAAAATTGTGGATTGTGCCAGATTGCCTGCCTCAAAATTTCAACTTTTTCCTCAACCACATTGCACCATTCATTTAATAAATGCCAATTGAGCATCTACTTATATTCTCCACACGGTGCTCAGTGTCAAGATGAAAGAGATGAGAAATGGACCATTTGCTTTACCCTTGGAATTTTGTAGCAGGACAATTGAAAATTTGTTTATTTTTAATTACCTGCCATTTTGCAATAATGACTTTCTCTAGGTACATTGGTTTCTTTCATCCATTAATTTTTTCAACAAATATTTATTGAGATTTAGCATGCATCAGACACTGTGAGGAAGTCTAACAACATGGGTTCAACAGGGTTTAGCAACCTCCAAGAGATCATAGCTGTGTGGAAAAGTCAAACAGGAAACAAATTTGAGGATGGTTATAAAATGGAAAATTCAGAAATGCATGGCAATGACAACAGTCTGAAAAAGTATGTCCAGGAAGACCTCTGTGAAGGACTGTGGAAGTTTCTAAAACCCCGACTACAAGGAAAGAATGAGAAAAGCATTGAAGACAAGAGAATAACAGTTGAAAAACATCTGTGAGAGCACACAGAATATCATATTATAGTAAAGGAAAGAAGAGTATTTTTCATGCCTGACCTGTGGGCAAGTGGAGCTAGAGTGATAGGCAGGGAGCAGAGTATGCTAGCCTTGCTGCCATGTTAAGTTATTTGGAATTTACTAAAAAGCAATGGAAAAGCTCTGATTGAAATAGATCAATCAAGGTCAACCTCTCCTTTCAGAGCTAATAAAACCATTTTATCAACTGCATTTACTCTCTGTTTTGCACACCATAAAAATGTGTGTGTGTGTGTGTGTGTGTATGTATGCATAGAGAGAGAGTGTGTGTGAGAGAGAGATACAATTATATATATATATTCACATCTTAGTGCCGTGGAGTCAAATCCGACTCATAGTAACCCTTCCTTGGATTTCCAAGGTGGTATCACTATGGAAGTACGTTGCAAAACCTGCCTTCCAAGGCTGGTGGCTTTGAACCACCAGCCTTCTGGTTACCAGTCAAATGCCTTAGGCACTATGCTACCAGAGCTCCTATATATTCATATACATATGCATATATATATTCACATTTATATTATATATATATATATATATATATATATATATTCATTATATATTTATTAAAAAAAAATACTACCCTCTAGTCAGATCTGACTCATATTGACCCCTCCTTGGGTTTCCAAGGCATCACTACAGAAGTAGAATGCCCAATCTTCCTTCCGAGGAGTGGCTGATGGGTTTGAATCACCAGCCTTCTAACCTGGTTAGCAGTCAAATGCCTTAGGCACTATGCTACAATATATATGTATACACACACACACACATATGTAAAGACATATATATATACACATATAGGAGCTCTGGTAGCATAGTGCCTAAGGCAGTTGACTACTAACCACAGGCTGGCTGTTCAGAACCACCAGCCACTCCTCGGAAGAAAGATGGGGCAATCAAGCACTGCCTCAGCAACCCAAAGAGGGGTCACTATGAGTTGGGTCCGACTCCACGGCACATAACAAAAACAACATATACACATATACATGTGTATATGTATATAAATATATATGTGTGTATTTATATATGCTTTTTATACACATGCCTATATATGCATATATTTATCTTTGCATGTCTGAATGTATAAAAGATTCTGGACTTGCTGATACTGATTGTGAGGTTTTATTATTATTATTATTATTATTGTTATTATTATTATTTTATTACATATAAGAGAGGGAAAAATCCACCTTAATTTTTGCAACACTTGTTGAGTTTTCAACTTCATTTTAAAAAGAAATCACCTGCTCCTTTGTGTCTTGAGAATAGTTCATGGCCAAGTCACTGAGAGAGTATGGGAATGGAAACCTACAACATCATTTTCACAATTGCTTTTCTTATTATAATCACACTACAAGATATTATTTCTGAAATCAATTATGTTATTGATACTTTGTCATTTTCAAAGTGGTAACAAATAGAAAACAAAAAAATCTCACATGAGTATAAAGTTGGTTTTACAGAGACGTATAGGGGATGCTTCTGATATTTTTTTCTCTAAGGTATCAATGTTTCCTTTAGTTAGAGAGGGGGCTCCAATCTATCAGACTGCTGAGAGTGCCCCTTTGAAATTTTGGGGGTGATAATTTAAGTGAAATAGAAATGGAGAGAAATCTTGGAAATCTTTTGTGATAAAGTATTTTCCTAGCTGTTTAATAAGATGGCAGGGAGGGGATCAGCATTACAATTAAGTTTGCAATCTTGTTGTACCTAGTAACTTCTAAATATTATCTCCATTCTCCTTAGTTTCCTTGTAACAATAAAGGTGATAAATTCCTTCAACACTTCTAACCTTGTGAGAGGATTTATTTAGTCCTGAAGATAGCAACTGTATCTAAGGAAACTATTATTACCTTATTTGAGTCTTCTCATCCAGATCCATGTCTGTAATTGTAGCAGAGTTACGAATCGTTTTCAAGATTAATTAAAATTCCCTTAGATAATAGGCCTCTGCTGGGTGGAGGACAGAGTGGGAAAAATACAAATTTTAAAGTCAGGCTCTCTTAAATTTGAATCTTAATGATACCATTTTCTAACTATGTGACCTTGGACAAGTCACTCAACTTCTCTAAGCCTCAATCTCTTCATTTAGGCTTGTTAGTTATGAATTAGATAACATATGTAATGTGCTAGCAAGTGCTCCAAATACAGTGTTCAACCATGTATGGGTCCCCTTCACACAATCCCTTTGTCATCCTCTTCAGGAATGGCCTTCTTCTTCTCTTTTCTTTCCAAGTTCTAGCTATCCATTAGGCCTTCATCACAATAAGGATCATCTCTGTGTTAGATAGTTCAAAGAAGAAAAATACAAATAAGGCATTTTCCTGACCTTCAAGGATCCTTTTATTTAGAAAAGACAGCAAATATATGTATATCTGAAAGCACAAGGAGCCTTGGTGTCACAGTGGTTAAGCATTCCACTACTAACCAAAAGGTCAGTGGTTCTAACCCACCAGCCACTCCATAGGAGAGAGATGTGGGAGTCTGTTTCCATAAAGATGATAGCCTTGGAAAGCCTATGGGGCAGTTCTACTCTGACAGGGTTGTTCTGAGTTGGAATCGACTTGATGGCATAAAACAACAACAATAACAATAAATCAAGCACAAGTCTGAAAATGTCATGTATGCATTCAGAGGAATGGGGTATAGTGGGAGCAGAGGAACAGGAGGTTAATTTCAGAAGTAGGAATCGGGATAGACTTTCTTGGAAGGTGTTAAGAGATCATACCCTTAAAATACAGGTAAGAAAAAAAACCAATAGACATCTTGGGATAGAGAAAATGCAGGACCACAAAACCTACTTACAATTCCAATATCCCCAAATCTGTGAAAATTAAAAGTTGTTCTAGTAGCTCATATGGTGGCAAAATGTAAAATGAATTGATTTGCTAGAGCATTAATTTACTCCAATTAGAATGAATATTCATATGTTTTGCTGTAGAAATATTAATGCACTTTGATTACAAGATGTGGTCTCAGATGCTGCTGAGACTCTTAGTTGCATTAGTTTAGCTTTATAAATACCACCATTTCCCTGCAGCCTCAAATTTTACCATGCATTGCCACCACAGGTTTTAGATAAAGGATCATATATATATATATATATATTAATTATAGGCGGAGGGTAATATGAGCCATAGTGTGAGAATAAAAAAATATCTAGTGCATTAGGGGTCTTTCTAGTCATCCAATGTTACTGGGAAATTTAGTGAGTGGACTAGTAAGCTGGTAATATAAGGATAACATTTATTTAGTCAATTATATTTATTGAGCACCTACTATATTCCAGACAACCTTCAGTGCTGAAAATAGCCCATACCAGAGAGCTTCCTTTGTAAGTCCACAATTTTTAAAGAATACTTTAGCTGGTAATACAAGAATCGATATGTAATACTAGGAAAAAGGCTTGAGATAGACTTATATTTATATGTATTTAAATCAAGACAAAATCATAAAAATCACAAAGGAAAGTACACTTTCTAATAGAGGAAAAAACATGCATTTGTGGTCCTGCAGTTGTTTTCTTCAACTATAGAATAAACCAAAAAAAGAAAACAAAAACCAAACTCACTGCTGTTGAGTCGATATCAACTCATAGCAACCCCTCCTTGGGTTTCTGAGGCTGTGTCTCTACAGAAGTATATTGTCCAATCTTCCTTCCGAGGAGTGGCTGGTGGGTTTGAACCATCACCCTTCTGGTTAGCTGTCAAATGCCTTAGGCACTATGCCATCAGAGCTCTCCAACTATAGAATAGAAGAATATAAATGAGTTCATATACATGAACTGGCTAATATAACAATCACAAACATACATTTTGTTATATATATATATAT
>NW_006922265.1:1037485-1038124 GCF_000298275.1 Orycteropus afer afer | reverse complement strand
TTAAAGTAACATCTAACTCTTCTTTTAGTATTGTGTTCTAGATACTGTGATAAACACTTTGCTTATAGCATCTTATTTTATCCAATTTTATGAGAAAAGATACTACAGTTATTCCCATTTTACAAGTGGGAAAACTGAGGTACAGAGAAGTTAATAACTTGGACAAAATGACACAAAAAGCTAGCATTCTCATTAGTTATTATGATTTATAGGGGGAATTGTGGCTGTAGTCAAATGTTAGGAATCACAGTTTTCTCATTTTAGGACCAAAAGATGTATTTTGAGAACCAATGTAGATACTGAGATCAAGACTTGAATAAGAGTGAACACCAGGCAATTTTAATTTTGATGGTGTTCTTTCTGCCTGCTTATCAAAATTACTCTAGTTAAGCAAAAGCTTTTTTGAGCAAGAAAGTCATGATCCAAGTATCTTCAGACAAGAATAAGGGCCAACACACAGCTAAAAGTCTGGTAAAGAAGACAAATAGAAACACTAAAACCCCTCACACAGTAGTTTTTTAAAAAAATACATTTATTGAACCACAGGAGTTCCGGCAAGATGGCAAACTAGGCACAAGGACTGCACAGACGCTCTTCAACAAAGAAAAGGGAAACCAATTAACACAGACACAGAAGATA
>NW_006922265.1:1004209-1033405 GCF_000298275.1 Orycteropus afer afer | reverse complement strand
AAATACATTTATTGAAATATAATTTATGTACAGTGAAATATACAAAACTAAAGTGACATGGGTCAATGTATTTATTTATTTATTTATTTTTGCAATGTTCCTGCCCCTCCCCTCCCACCCCTGGTAACCAACAAAGAAAATTTCCTTCCATATATAACCTTTCTTTGACATTTTACAATAATGAACAATATTATATTTGTCCTTCTGTGATTGACTTATTTCACTCAGTATAACATCCTCCAAGTTCATCCATGTTATGCGGTGATTTGCAGATTCTACATTATTCTTTAGGATTGCATAGTATTCCATGGTGTGTATGTACCATAGTTTGCTTATCCATTCTTCTGTTGATGGGCACCAGGATTGTTTCCATCTTTTTGCTATTTTAAATAGTGCTGCAATGAACATGGGTGTGCATGTATCTGTTCTTATCCTGGCTCTCACTTCCTTAGGATATATACCTAGTAATGAGATTGCTGGGTCAGCTGGTATATCTAATTCCAGCTTTTTAAAAATTGCCATACTGCTTTCCACAGTGGTTTTATCATTTTATAGTCCCACCAGTAGTGTATCAGAGTCCCAATCTCTCCACATCCTTGCCAGCCTTTGTTATTTTCTGTCTTGTTGAACTTTGCCATTAGTACTCGGGTGAGATGGTATCTTTTTGTTTATATTTGTATCTCATTGATGGCTAATGATTGTGAGCATTTCTTCATGTATTTGTTGACTGGCTGTATATCTTCTTTGGTGAAGTGTCTATTCATGTCTTCTGCCCATTTTTCAGTTGGATTGTTAATCTTTTTGTTGTTGAGGTGTTGGAATTTTCTATAAAGTTTAGAGATAAGTCCCTTGTCAGATATGTAATTATCAACAAATATGAATTTGTTGCTATCATTTTGTTAAATGATTTTTCATGGTGTTCCTAATTTCTTTGTTCTGTGCTGAGCTTGTTTTGTTTATGAATCATGTTATAACTTATTTCATTGTTATTGTTTTAGTATTTGCTACATGTTTGTGCTGGTCCTCTTTTTTATTTTGATGTGAAGGTTTCTCATTTTTCTTTGAGGTTACCCTGTGATTTATAATTTTCTTCCCAAGTTTACAACAGTCCATTCTATCTTGAAGTTGTCTTTACTTCCCTACCATTTAGAAGTTCTGTAACTACACAATTGTTTCCCTTTTTCGCTTTGTAGTTGTCCTCCTTTGTCAACTGATGTCTATGATTCCCTGTTTACAATCTTGTAGGCTTATTTACTTTGCATACTTCCGTAACTAGGTTGGTTTCTGGGTGATGTCATCATGCATGTTCATGGTCAGTTGTTGTTTGTTGTTTGTTGTTGGTTCTCTGCCCAAAGGACTCCCTTTCGCATCTCTTGTAAGGTTGGTCTGGTTTTAAAAAACTCCCTTAATTTCTGCTTATCCGGAAATGTTCTTATTTCACCATCATATTTGAGGGAGAGTTTGGTGGGTATATAATTCTCAGTTGGAAATTTTTCACTTTCAAGGTTTTATATACACCATCCCATTGTCTTCTCAACTTCATGGATTCTGCTGAGAAATCTGAGCTTAGACTTGTTGGTTGGCCTTTGTAGGTAACTTTTCATTTTTCCCATGCTGCTCTCATGATTCTTTCTTTTTCTTTGGTTTTGGTGAGTTTGATGGTGAAATGTCTTGGTGATTTTCTTTTGGGGTCTGTCCTGTTGGGGTTTGCTGGACTTCTTGAATGGATATATTCTCATCTTTCATCATACCAGGGAAATTCTCCTCCAAGAAATCATCAACAATTTTCTCTGTGGTTTTATTTGTCTCTTCTTGTTCTGTAATTCCGATTACATGTAGCTTATTCCTTTTGATGGTATCCTATGGAAAACTTTAGGCTCTCTTCCTTTTTTTTTCCTGATCTTTTTTTCTGATTGATTCCTTTCCAAAGAAGTATTGAGGTATTTGTGTTCAATCTCACTAATTCTATCTTCCATTGATTCAATTCTCCTCCTTTTTCCTTTCAATATGTTATTTCTGAAAATTTAGTACTAATGTTCTAGATTTCTATCTGTAGATTTTTGTATCATTTCTAGCTTTTCATTTATTTTGTCATTTTGTTCTTGTATTTTCTTTCTAAATTGTCTTAGGGTTTTCTCTGTGTTTTCCTCAATTTTGTCAGTGTTTCCTTGATCTGCCTCTCAATCTGTTAAAGGTACCTAAGTATAATTCTTTTGAATTCCTTTTCAGGGGGTTCCAATGCTGCATCTTCCTCAGGGATGTGTTTTGGGTCTATATCCTGGTCCCTTGTTTCTCTTGCTTTATCTTGCTTCTTTGTGTGGGTTATGTCTGGGATATTGTGATGTTTTTGTGTTTATATTTAATTGGTGATTGTTGAAGTGACTTGCCCATGATTTTCATCTTCTTTGCTTAGGAGGTCTGGTAACCTAGTGCCTCAGGCATTTGAACCTAAGGCATTTTGTTTCAAACCCACCAGCCACTCCTTGGAAGGAAGGTTGGGCAAACTGCTTCTGTAGTGATACCTCCTTGGACACCCAAGGAGGGGTTGCTATGAGTTGAATCTGATTCGACAGCTTTTAATTTTCTTTGGTTTTTGTTGTTTTGTCTGAATATTATCTAAGTAAGCAGAGTACTGTGCTTCTCTATTCACTAGTTGGCAGCCCTTATACACTCACCACCTGTCTCCTTTTCCATTGTCAGCCTCCCATATGTCCCTGTCGTCCTTAGCAAATGGAGTCTATTCTTAAGTTCTGTTCTCATTCACACTTTTCCACTATTTGGTGCCTATACTTTTGTATACTTCCTTTCAAAGCTCAGGGCTCCAGGATTATCTTCTGTATCTCTGTCAATTGGTTTCTCTTTTCTTTGTTGAAGAGGGTCTGTTTAACTTGTCTGCCTATTCTACCATCTTACCAGAAGTCTCACAATAGAGAATTTTAAAGCTCACAGAATACTTTTTACATATTTTATTTCATTTTATTTGAACAGTGACCCTGTGTGGCACTTATTATTATCCCATGTATGAACAAAGAAAATTAATTTCAGGAAGGTAGTGATTTTTCCCACCTTAAGTCAACAGCAAATAAGAGAGGTCAGATTTTAACTTCTGTTTTCTTCCTCTTTAATAGTAGGTTTATTTATTGAGCACTTAGTTTATATCAGGAACTCTGGTTGGTTCATGTTTAAAACACTTGACTCCTAACCAAAAGGTTGGCTTTTTGAACCCACCATCCATTCTGTGGAAGAAAGATGTGGAAATCTGCTTTGATAAAGATTTACAGCCTTGAAAGTCCTATGGAGCATCAATATGAGTTAGTATTGACTTGTGGGCAGTGAGTTTCATTTTTGGGCATTAGTTTATGTCAGGTGCTCCACTGAGCCCTTCAAATATATTTCTTGTTTAACTTATTACAAAATCAATGTGATGAAAGATTATTAACTTTATCTTTTAAGTGAGAAAACTAAAATTCATAAATATTTAGTCATGTCTGATTCCAGCCATCATCCTCACGTTGTTGTTGTCGTTATGTGCCATTGAGTTGGACCCGACTCATAACGACCCCTCCTTGGGTTTCCAAGGCAGTATCACTACAGAAGTAGATTGCCCCATCTTCCTTCCGAGGAGTAGCTGGTGGGTTGGAACCGCCAGCCTTCTGGTTAGCAGACAAGTGCCTTAGGCACTATGCTACCAGAGAATAGCTACAATTTTTTGAATACATACATTATGGTAGGCACTAGGCTAACCTCATTCCACATATGAAGTTATTTAATTCTCACAACAAAATTATGACTCAAACACTATGATTGTGTCCCTTTTATAGCTGGAGAAACCAAGGCACAAGGCAGTTAAGTATCTTTCTCAAGTTTTTGTACCCAGTAAGCATCAGAGGCAGGCAGGCTGGCATGGGACTGTATGCTCATTACCCTACTCCACTATACCTCTCATATTTAGAAACATGCAGGTGAATCATTAACTCTCCATGAGGGATTTGATGATGGTGCCACAAAAGGCTTGTCATAAGCTGGATCACAAAGAATGACTAAATATACTATAATATAGAAGAGGATCAGTTGATTAGGTTGAGATAAACCCTTCCATGTGGGCAAATGTGGGTAGCAGAATGGATGAGACCATACCCTCCATAAGCCCAGCTGGCTGGTTTTACTCCTGACTTGGTCACTGACTAGGTGGGTAATTTCAGGGAAATTTCTTAACCTCTGTTTGCCTCAGTTTTCTCATCTCTCAAATGGGAGATAAAAATAGTACCTATCTTTCAGGACTTAAATAAATTGCTATATGTTAAGATCATGGAGCTGTATCTGGTACATGCAACTGTGACAAAGACAGGAAGTCCTTGATCTCATGTTGGTTATATTTGTATTGCTACTTCTGTACAGTACTTGATCTGATTTTGAATTATGTGATTATTTGTGCTTATTTAATATGTTTCCTCACCCCTCAGTGATCTGTAAATACTGTGATGCAGGAACACACTCTGTTTTGTTCACCATTTTCCCTAATACAAGTTTCAGATACATACTAGGTATCAATAAATATGTGCTTAAAAATGGATACATAAATGATATAAACAGATAATTAATCAGAGTGTTTATCCTTAACTCCAAGAGATCAGTCATGAGGCTTTCTTTCCTTTATTGCCATCTTTTTTATTTCCCCTCTTGGAGACCTAGGGCACTGAATGACTTACATTTTTAATATTTTTTTTTTTCCACAGAGTATTCTATGTTTTAGTTGAGCTCCTGCATTGATTTAACAAGAAATATGTCCTAATATACACGCTCAAGACTAATTGTATTGTCTAGGCACATTGGATAAGGATTTAATTTCACACATCACAAAAGATCAGCATCAAATTGTCAGCGTCATATTTCATACTTTCTTCATAGAGAACTTTAATCTTCTTAGCCCTCTTTCATAGTCTACTATTCTGAAACAAGGCTTAGCTAGAGCTTAATGGGGAAAAAAGGAAGGTAAAATGACAAAAGAGAAAGTAAATGGTCACTTTCATCACTGATTTCAGGAAAGCACACATGTCCCTATAAATTGCTGTAACTTTGGGCCTAGAATCAAGCAGTGTCTTTGGAAACCACTCTTAGGTGTGTACAGCTTCTAGGACCTGCCCCGATTTTATCTACAAAGAGTTTAAATGCAGGTAACAAAGAGAACTAAACCCAATCACTATTATCTACAGGGATTCCATGTTCTTTTCCCTTCAAAAGCTGACATTCTTTAGAACTTCAGGGAGGTAAATTCTTCCATCTAAATCACACAGTGGGTTTCCAAGAAGCTTCTAGAGTAAGAGAATTGTAAGTTCTGCAATATGCTACCTTTCTACTGGGTGCTTTAGCACTGAATTCAAAAGCAGTAATTCCATCCATAGATTTTACTTCTAGATATTTCTTAAATTGATTTTGTCCTTTTCATCCCTATTGACTGATTTTCTGGATGAGATCCTCATTATCTTCAGATGAACAGTTATTAGAATAGATTTCAACAGACCTTCCACCTTCTTCTTTGTTTCTGTAACAATATAGCCTCTACATCATCACCAGAGTGTTAGTCTGCTTACAGTTTTACAAACTACCACTCTTCCAAATAGTACAGAGTACCCAAGTCTAAGCATGCTAGAAAATGCCCTTAGGATCAGTACCTGGTTCACTTTCCATATTTTTCTTCCTTCTAAACTCCGTTCTAATGGTGCCACATCGCAAAATCTTCCCTAAACTCCATGAATGCCACAGACATGTCCCTCCGTGGAGTTCAGATGATAATTTGAAAGGAAGTTTGCCTCCATTGTATGATCTATTACTTTGACCTCATCAATTTGCTGCTGGTTTGTTTGTTTGCCATTTCAGATTATAAGATTTGTGACTGTCTTATTTATATTTCATCTTTTCACCTTCAAAGCAAAACACAGGGTCTAGCACTTAGTACATACCCAACACATGTTTATTAAATTAAATTAAATGCTTTGTTCAGGATACAGTGTCATATACATATATGTACAGACATGATTTTCTCCTCTCAAGACCTCATAACCTGGGAAGCAAAATTATTCAGAGATAATTGATGTCAGAGTTAGGCTATGATAGGAATAATGATCAAGATAAAACTAAATCATGTGGAAGATCAAGGATTGGAGATATTTATAATTTCTGGAGAAGTAAGGAAGACTCTATATGGAAGATAGCATTTATCATGCTGTTGTTGTTGTTATTTGCCGTCGAGTCGGCCCCGACTCATAGCGACCCCTCCTTGGGTTTCCGAGGCAGTATCACTACAGAAGTAGGATTGCCCAACCTTCCTTCCGAGGAGTGGCTGGTGGGTTTGAACCGCCAGCCTTCTGGTTAGCAGTCAAGTGCCTTAGGCACTATGCTATATGGCGTTGAAAAATAGGTAGCGTTTTGGCAGATGGAGCTGTCAAGATAAGCAAGGCCTGGGAATCCAGGATATATTCTAAGAAAATACGTAGATCAATGTAAGAATATTCTATATTGAATTGTCAGGATTAGAGAAAAGGTTGCATTCTTTTATTGCAAGCATCTTTCTGGATGAAATGAAGAGTAAATATATGAAGAATTACATGATATCAGGATTAGAGGAAGACTCATTAACAACATGTGATATGTAGATGACACAATCTTGCTTGCTGAAAGCAAAAAGGAGTTGAAAGACTTACTGATAAAAATCAAAGACTACAGCCTTCAGTATGGATTACATCTCAACATAAAGAAAGCAAAAGTCCTTACAATGGGACCAATAAGAAGCATAGAGAATAGATTGAAGTTGTCAATGATTTCATTTTACTTGGATCCACAATCAATGGCCATGGAAACAGAAGTCAAATAAAATGATGTATTACATTGGGCAAATCTGCTGCAAAAAACCTCTTGAAAGTGTTAAAAGCAAAAATATCACTTTGATAGATAAGGTGAGCATGACCCAAGCCATAGTATTTTCAATTGCCTCATATGCAGTGAAAGCTGGACCAAGAAAAAGGAAGACTGAGGAAAAATTGACCTATATGAATTATGATGCTGGTGCAGTAAGTTGAATATACAAAAGATTTTCAAAAGAATGAACAAATCTGTCTTGGAGGAAGTATAGCTAGAGTACTCCTTAGAAGGGAAGATAGACTTCATCTTGTTTAGTTTGGGTATGTTATCTGAGGTACCAATCCCTGGAGAAAGACATCATGCTTGTTAAAGTAGATAGTCACTGAAAATGACAAAGACCCTCAATGAGAAGGATTGACAAAGCAGCTGAAATAACGGACTCAGACATATCTAATATTTTTTTGGGGGGCAGTGTGTGTGTGGGGCTTTGTGTGCATATTTACAGAGCAGAATTTGTTTTACATTCAACAGTTCGCATACGTTTGGTTTCATGCCTGGATTACCATCTCCAGCCCTAGCCCACTCTCCTCTCTTCTCCTCCCTGTGACTCCCCCATTGCCTTTCTTAACTATGCACTGTCTGTCCAGATTTCCCTCCATGTGAATGCTGCCCATCTGGTGCCTCATGGACAATAGCTCCAAGGGGTGTATCTCTGTAGAGTAGGTGTGTGCATTGCCCTGACTTGGGTGTTCTGCGTGTAAGTCTTTCTACTGTTAGGCTGAGGGCCAGTCCTTGGGAGTGAGTCCTATCTCAGGCCCAAAAAGTATCCCAGGGCCATACTTTTGGGGGTCCCACCAGACTCCATCCAACCAGTTAATTCTGGTCATTATTGTGTTTTTGAGTTTTGTTTCACATTTTTCCTCCCATTGTATTGTGAGGATGGCACCGGACCAAACACTGTTTTCCTCTGTTATATATGGGGTAGCTATGATTCAGAACCTACTCAATGACACCTAACAACCACAACATTCCAAGAAGACTGAAATGAAGGGCTATAGCCAATTCCAAAGTCTTCAAGTTGAGTATCACTCTGTTTTTGTGCCTGAATAAGGAGTAATAGAACCAGAGATGCTCTTTACAAAAGTGGCATGGCAACATCCTTGAAGTTCACAGTTTTTTATTGAATTGTATTATTGAAGCAGAAAGTTAGATTCAATATAGATCTTTGGTCTAAGAGAGATATCTTCTAGTTTTGGGGAAAATGTCTTGAGCTACTAAAGGGGTATACACTGAAGCGTAATGTCAAGACAAAGATTGTCCAACTATATTGGTGGAAATTACAAACTGAATTTTATTAACAATCACCACTGAATCAATTAACTATTGTAGTAAATCATACCACACCAAAATTTGGTTGTTTCTTGCTCATGAGTCTATAGGTCAGTTTGTTCTGGATTAGCTAAATTTACTTATATATCCACAGTGGGACATAGGCTGAGGCTCTCCTGATCTAGTATAGATTCTTTAAGATGTTTGGGCCTCAACTGGCTGTAAGCTGGTCTGGAAGGGCTTTCGTTAATACAAGTGGGCTCTTGCCCTGTGGTGAATAAGCAGATAGGCTAGGCTTATTCTTTGGTAGTGGCAGGCTGCAAGAGAGTTGAAATGTGCTAGGCTTCTTGAGGTTAGGCTCAGAACTGACCCTCCATAACATCCATTCTATTGTTGTTTAACCCATATAGTCCCAATATCAGCCCAGGTAAAAAGAGTCAATTAAATACACTTTACCTCTTTATGGGAAAAGCATGCATTTACATTGCAAAGGTAATGGCTACAGGAAGCTGTCTGGATAATTAGGGCCTTTTTATTTTTATTTTTTTCCTCCATCTAAGTTGAATTTCTTTTTTAATTAATTCACTTTTGCAGTGTTTCCTCCCCTCCCTTCCTACCCCTGGTAACCAGCAAAGAAAGTTTCCTTCCATATATAAACCTTCCCTTGACTTTTTACAGTAATGGACTAATACAATGTTTGTCCATCTGTGATTCATTTATTTTACTCAGCATAATGTCCTCCATGTTCATCCACATTATGTAGTGTTTTGCAGATTCTACATTATTCTTTAGAGTAGCATAATATTCCATTGTGTGTATGTACCATAGTTTTGTTATCCACTTTTCTGTTGATCGGGACCTAGGTTGTTTCCATCGTCATGCTAGTGTAAATAGCACCGTGATGAACATGGGTGTGCCTATATCTGTTCTTGTTCTGCCTCACTTCTTTAGGATATATACCTAGTAATGGGATTGATGGGTCAAATAGTATTTCTAATTACAACTTTTTAAGGAATTGCCATACTGCTTTCCAGAGTGGTTGTATCACTTGGCAGTCCCACCAGCAGTGTATGAGAGTCCCAAACTTTCCATATCCTTGCTGGCATTTGTTATTTTCTGTTTTGCTTACCTTTTCTATTAGTGCTGGGACAAGGTGATAGCCCATTGTTGTTTTGATTTGCATCTCTCTAATGGCTAATGATCATGAACATTTCTTCATATGTTTGTTGGCCGCCTGAATATCCACTTTGGTGAAGTGTCTATTCATGTCTTCTACCCATTTTTTAAATGTATTATTTGTCTTTTTGTTGTTGAGGTGTTGGAGTTTTCTATAAATTTTAGAGGTAAGTCCTTTGTCAGATAATTCATTGCAGATTATTTTTTCCCAATCCATAGGTTCTGTTTTTTACTCTTTTGGAGAAGTCTCTTGAAGCACATAAAAATTTAATTTTTAGAAGGTCCCATTCATCTAGTTTAACTTCTGTTGCTTGTTCATTTGAGGTTATGCTTGGTGTGTATTTATGCCATAAATTAAGGCCCTTAAATTTCCCCCTAGATTTTCCCTTGAGGAATTTTATAGTTTTAGGTTTCATATTTAAATCTTTGATACATCTAGAGTTAGCTTTTGTGTATAGTGTGAGGTATGGATCTTGTTTCATTTTCCTGCAAATGGATATCCAGCTTTGCCAGCAACCTTTGTGCAAGAGACTATCTCGTCCCCATTTAATGGATTTCAGAGCTTCGTCAAAAATCAGCTGACCATGGGTTGAGGGATCTATTTCTGGATTCTCAATTCTGTTCCACTAAGCTACGTGTCCATCATTGTACCAATACCAGGCAGTTTGGACTACTGTGGCTGTATAGTAGGTTTTGAGATTGGGGACTGTGAGACCTCCTACTTTGTTCTTCTTCTTCAACAATGCTTTACTTATCCAGTGTCTCTTTCCTTTCTGTATAAAATTAGTGATTGTTTTTTCCATATCCTTAAAGAATGTTGATGGGATCTGGATTGAGATTGCATTGAATGTATAGATTGCTTTGGATAATATTGACATTTTCACAACATTCAATCTTCCTGTCCATGAGCATGGTATGTTTTTCCATTTATGTAGATCTCAAAGTTTCTGGGAGCTCTGGTAGCATAGTGCCTAAGGCACTTGACTGTTAACCAGAAGGCTGGTGGTTCAAACCCACCAGCCACTCCTCAGAAGGAAGATGTGGCAATCTACTTCCGTAGTGATACTGCCTCGGAAACCCAAGGAGGGGTCGCTATGAGTAGGGTCTGACTCCACAGCACATAGCAACAACAACAACTTATAGTTTCCTGAAGTAGTGTTTTTGTAGTTTTCTTTGTACAGGTCTTTTGTGTCCCTAGTGAGATTTATTCCCAAGTATTTCATTTTTTTGGTGACTGTTATCAATGGTATTGATTTCCTTATTTCCTTTTCAACAATCTCTTTGCTGGTATAGAAGAATCCAACTGATTTTTGGATGTTGTTCGTGTATCTCACTACTATGCTAAATCTCTCAATTTGTTCCAGTAGTTTTTCTGCTGAGTCTCTTGGGTTTTCTATATATAGGAACATATCATCAGCAAATAGGGGTAGTTTTACTGCTTCCTTACCAATTTGGATGCCTTTGATTTCCCTTTCTTGCCTTATTGCCCTGGCATAGGAGCTCTGGTGACATAGTACCTAAGGTGTTTTACTGCTAACCAAAAGGCTGGCGGTTCAAACCCACCAGCCACTCCTCCAAAAGAAGATTGGGCAATCTACTTCCATAGTGATACCACATCGGAAAACCAAGAAGGGGTTGCTACGAGTTGGATCCAACTTGACATCAATGAGTTTGGTTGTTTTTTTTTTTTTTTTTTGGTTTTAGGACGTCTAACATAATGTTGAATAGAAGTGGTGATACAGGATATCCTTTTCTGGTTCCTGTTCACAAAGAGAAAGGTTTCAGTCTCTCTCCACTGAGAATGTTGGCTGTTGGTTTTACTTATATACCCTTTATTGTGTTGAGGAATGCCTCTTCTATTCTTACTGTGCTGAGAGTTTTTATCAGGAATGGGTGTTGGATTTTATCCAATGCCTTTTGTGCATCGATTGATACCATCATGTAGTTCTTTTCCTCTCTTTTCTTTATTTGATGAGTGATGTTGCTTATTTTTCTAATGTTGAACCATCCTTACATACCTGATATGAACATCACTTGGTCACAATGTATTATTTTTTGTATTTGTTATTGGAGTCTATTGGCAAGGAATTTGTTGAAGATTTTTGCATCTATCTTGGTCTGTAGTTTTCCTTTTGAGTGATGCCTTTGCCTGGTTTTGGTATCAAGGTTATACTTGCTTCCTAAAATGAATCAGGGAAGATTCTATCCTCTTCTATGTTCTGGAATAGTTTGAGTAGGATTGGTGTCAAATCTTCTCTGAATGTTTGGTAGAATTTTCCAGTGAAACCATCTGGGCCAGGGCTTTTTTTTTGTTGTTGTTGTTAGTAATTTTTGTATAACCTGTTCAATTTCTTTTTGTGATAAATCTGTTCAAATTTTCCACCTCAATTTCTGTTGGTTTAGGTAAGTACTATGTTTCTAGAAATTTGTCCATTTCTTCTAGATTTTCAGATATGTTGGAGTACAGTATTTCATAGTAACCTGATATTATCCTTTCAATTTCTGTTGATTCTGTTGTGATATTACCCCATTCATTTCTTATTCTTGTTATTTATATTCTCTCCCTCTTTTTCTTTGTTAAATTTGCCAGTGGTTTTTCAATTTTGTTAGTCTTTAGAATTACGGCCATTTTTATAATCTGTCTACTGTATCTTACAAGTAGCCAAAACATTCTCAAATGATGTCATGCTACTACTCTTAATACTTAGGACAATGCTAGACACAAAGCAGTGGAACACCTATTAATTTCAGTGTAACTTGATTTATAGTGGTTATTAAAATTTGATTTGTAGTTTTTAAAAATCTCTAAAAGCATGAAGTATTTGCAAGATACCTACAATTACTAGTTAATTAACTGTTTTTTAAAACAGTTGAGTGAGAAGGTATGTTATCAAGAACAATAAATGTGTATAATAGCTAGTATTTCATGGTATGTATATCATGTGAGGTAGCTATCTTGATCTTCATTTTGCATATGAGAAAAGAGAGGTTGTGAGAGATTAAAGAGAGCTCAATGTATGTGCCAGTATTCCTGGAAGAACTCAGTATTCAAACTCTAGAACTTTTTATTTCTTTTTATGTGCTATGTTCTCTTTTCTGTATCCCTTTAGTATTTAAGAGGCTATTTAGTGTGACTTACACCCACCCATCACCGACAAGCTGGCCATTATCTTATTGCTAAAGGTTTTCAGGGGAAAGAACATCTATGTAACAGATTCAGTTTATGTGAAAATCTTTTCCAGTTTATTCATCCTTGCAAGAACAAAAACCAATTTCTTTTGCAGCCATCGTTACTGTTTATACTTTCAGTAAATATTGTGTTCTACATGAAGTTGATCAGATGCAGCTTTATGCTGGGGTGCCAATCAAAAGCCTGAAAAGTTCATTCCTCTGAATAAATATTACCTTGAAAATTAGGGAGCAGAAAGCCCTTCTTAAAATTTCCAGCTCTTTGTTAATCCAAAGAGCTGAAAATATTTCAAATCAAATATAGCCACCTACCATCTGACTGAGTTAGAAGTATTTAGTAATCTTCTTATCAGCCAAACAGCTGGAAGTCTAGATAAGTCCTATGAGTAAGAAGCCAATGTCACCTTGTTTTCAGGTAATAGCAGTAGGAGGAACAATACACACACACACACACACACAAATGAAGGAGTTAATGAGTAAGAATTAATTTGAGAGTTTTGCCTGCATGTATAGACCTCTCATTGCTGGTGGGTTTCTCATCTGTTGAGTGCTGCTGGGTTTCTCATCCATTGAGCCACCTTGAGACATGAAAGATGCTTTGTGTATCATCTGCCAGGATGAGTCATCAGTGTATGGTTTTCAGTGTTTTCTGCCTGGGAGTTTGCTCAAATTTTTAAAAAGTTATGTTATGGTATTCTACTTTATGTACTAGATGGGTCACTGCAAACTTTGTAAATTGATTTTTTTTTTTTTTTTTGCTTTTGTAAGTGGAAACCTAATTGAAACACACTAGGAGAGAGTTTGCTAGTTAAATCCTTCCTTGTATAGTGTGAAAATTGCCTTTTCTCTTGAGAATAAATACTCTGCAATATATCTATTTTGTGACTTTAAATTTTTGTGCAATAGGTTTCACATAGCAGTTTCTTTGTGTACCTCAGGGCACTTGAGAAAAATGCATTAACATCAATTCAGTAATAAGTCTTTTCTGAATAGTTCTATAACCCAAGCTACATGAGAATTTTGGGATTTTCAAACAAATCACTTATTATTGAACTGATTACATGTACTCTTATTTAACTCTTTAATTAAACTAGGACTTATAAGGCAAACAATGTACTTTATTAACTTTTATGTTGTAAGTATCTAGAACAGTACCTGGCCATCCTAGATTCTCATTCTTTCCCAGTCCTCCTCTCATTTTTTCCATTTCCTTCTCTCTGTTAGTGTATCTGAACATGCCCACACATGCGTACTTTGTTTTAATAAAGAGAGAAGTGTTCACTGTCATGTGGACTTCTTTTTCCCCTCTAATAGTTACTGCACTCCAGGGTAAATATCACCTAATGTAAATAAATTAGGGAAGTTCTCATCTTGCTACTTAGTTTGTAGACATATATTCCAAGGGAATAGGCACATGCTGGAACAGATACTTTCTCTAAATAGTATAATATGCATCCCAGCTGTAAAATCAATACACCATTTATTGGGAGTTAGCTTTTTCTGTTGTTGCTGTATTACAAATGACTTTGAACAAACGTGATTGAGCCTCACCTTCTAATTTGTAAAAATTTTTCATTAAAATTATTTCTCATTCATACTAAGGAATAATACTCGAATAAACAGCATAATCTTGAGATGAAGTTTAGGAAATGATCTTTACAATAATGTTTTTGTTAAGATTCCTGGGAATTGCAGATAGTCATCTATCCATTGAAGTTGAACACGTTATAACATTTAAATGAATAATTATTTCTAAGGGTATTTAAAGTTAATTTGTTCAAAATCATTTTAAGAGTTACTTTTCTGTAATAGTTATCAATTTGGCTCTATAGTACACTTATTCTTTTTATATTTCTAAACAAAATATTGTTGTAGTTGTGTGCCATCATTCGGACCCAACTCATAGCGACATCTCCTTGGGTTTCCGAGGCAGTATCACTACGGAAGTAGATTGCCCCATCTTCCTTCCAAGGAGTGGCTGGTGGGTTTGAACTGCCAGCCCTCTGGTTAGTAGTCAAGTGCCTTAGGCACTATGCTACCAGAGCTCCTAAACAAAATATATAATGATATAAAATACTCCTATGAATTAATTATCATCCATATGATATAAACAATAAGAAATCATTTTAAACCTTGACTTCCTTAATCATATTTTTAATTCTTACAAGTATCAGTGACAGTCAACAAAGCTTAATAAAAAATAGTGTGCATGTGTGTTTGTGTGCATGTGTGTGTGAGAGTATGGATATCTTTCCATATGCTACACACACTGAATTGTTTTGATCATTTCTTCTAGCCATTGTCTATAAGCATTCACTTATGCAAACTTACAATATTAGCTTGCAATATGAGATTTTTTATTTTTTATGTTAAAATCTTTATTATATGCTTGAAATATTATTTTTGTTTACCTACCACACATTGTAATTAATAGAATGTTACTAGTGCTATTGAAACCAACTTCTGAATTATCATTAATTTACCTTTTATTTTAGGTTCATTACATTTGCATGTATCTTTAGGAAACATGATTTAAAGGTGTCATATTTTATATATATTTGTCTGTAATTGATTTTTTTCATCCATTATTTGGTTCATGAGATTCATGCAAGTTAAACACATGGCTGTAGTTAAACATATGGCTATAGTTCATTCATATACTGTGCCATCATATAAATAAATTATGCATAATTCAACAATTTTCCTGTTATAAATTTCAATCATTTATCTTTTTAATGGTCTTTTAATTACATTGCTATTATGTTGTTGTTGTTAGGTGCTATCAAGTCAGTTCTGACTCATAATGACTCTATGAACAACAGAATGAAACAGTACACAATCCTGCACCATGATACTAATCCTTGGTATGTTTGAACCCATTGTTGTAGCAACTATGTCAGTTAATCTAATTGAGAATTTTCCTCTTTTTCATTAACCCTCAACTTTATCAAGCATGATATCCTTCTCCAGGGACATGTCCCTCCTGATAACAGTTAAAAGTATGTAAGACAAAGTCTTACCATCTTTGCTTCCAAGAAGAATTCTGGCTGTACTTCTACCAAGACATATTTGTTTTATCCTTTAGCAGTCCACAAAATACTCAATATTCTTCGCCAACATTGTAATTCAAACAATTTTTCTTTGGTTTTCCTTATTCCATGTCCAGTTTTCACATGCACATGAGGCAACTGAAAATACGATGAATTGGGTCAGTCTCACCTTAGTTCTCAAAGTGGCATCTTTGCTTTGAACACTTTAAAGAGGTATTTTGCAGCAGATTTGCCCAAAGCAATTTGTTGTTTGATTTCTTGGGACTTCTTTGATGGGCATTGATTGTGGATCCAAGCAAAATGAAACCCTTGACATCAATCTTTTCTATGTTTGTCATTATGCTGCTAATTGGTCCAGCTCTAAAGATTTTTATTTTCTTTACGTTCAGGTATAATTCATACTGAAGGACATAGTCCTTGTTTTCATCATTAACTGCTTCATCTTTGCTTTCAGCTAGAAAGATTGTGTCATATGTCCATCACAAGTTGTTAATGAGTCTTCTTCCAGTCCTGATATGGCTTTCTTCTTCACAGAGCCCATATTCTTGTATTATTTGATCAACATATATATTAAATAAGTATGGTGAAGTTATACAACAGTTACATATACCTTTCCTGAATATATAGGTTCTGCATGAGCACAATTAAGTGTTCTGGAATTTCCATTTTTTTCAATGTTATTCATAACTTTTTATGATCCACACAGTCAAATACCTTTGCATAGTCAATAAAACACAAGTATGCATCTTTTAGGGAGCTCCAGTGGAACAGTGCCTAAGACATTTGACTGCTAACTGGAAGGCTGGTAGTTCAAACCCACCAGTTACTCCTTGGAAGGACAACTTGGCAATCTACTTCCATAGAGATACCACCTCGGAAGCCCAAGGAGGGGTCGCTATGAGTCGGAATTGACTCAATGGCAGTGAGGTTTATTTATTTATTTTTTTAAAATGCATCTTCTGGTATTCTCTACTTTCTTTTTTTTTTTTTTTTGCCCCTCTGGTGCCTTGTAATGGATTGCGCTCCACGGGATGCATCTCCATAGAGTATTTGGGTGCATCACCCTGGGTTGAGTGGTTGGAGTATACATCGTGTTTACTATTGGGCTGAGAGCTAGCCCCTGGGAGTGAGTTTTATTCCAGGCCCAAAATGTATGCCAGGACCATAGTATTGGGGTTCTCACCACACTCCATCCGACCAGTAATTCTGGTCATTATTGTGTTTTTGGATTTTATTCCATGTTTTTCCTCCCACTCTATCCAAGATCTCCAGTTTTGATCCTTTCCCGAGTGGTTGGCATTGGTAGTCTGACACTATCTAGTTCTTCTGGTCTCAAGGGTCATTGTGTCCTAGGGCTGATTGCTTTTAAATGCCCTTGATTTTTTGCACTCTTCTTCACGTCCAATGATAGGAGACCATTAGCTGCATCTTAGATGGCAGCTTGAAAGCTTTTAAGACCCTCGTCGCTACTCACCAATGTAGGATGAGGAATAAGACTTTTATGTATTTTGTTGTGCCAGTTGAGTCTGGTGTCCTCCAGCACTATGGTCCTGAGTCAGTAGATCAGTTGGATCTCTCTCCCGCAGTGTCTATCTGTCTCTGAGGGATTACTGTATGTCTGTCGTCTGTTGTTTCTGTAAGGATTATGGGTGTTTTGTATCACTGATATCTATACAAGATTAGCCTCAGCTGAATCTATCCTTGATCTAGAGTATAATCCTGTTCATTGACCCCCACCTGATCATCTCAGATGTTTATGTGTTTATCTCTAGCCTGGTGTTTGGTGTTATTCTCTACTTTCAACCAAGGTCCTTGTGACATGAGCAATCAAAACTTTCATCCCACATCTTCTGAATCTGGCTTGAATTTCTGGAAATTCCCCCTGTTCATATCTGTTTGACTTATCTTCAGAAAAATTTTACTTGCATACAATATTAATGATACTATTCCATAATCACCACATTCCATTGGGTAGCCTTTATTTTGGATGGGAACAAATATGGATCACTTCAACTCAGTTGGACAGGTTGCTATCTTTCAAATATCTTATCAAAGATAAGTGAGTGATTCCAGCATTGCATCTGTTAGCTGAAACTTCTCAGTTGGTATTCAGTCAATTGCTGAATCCTTGTTTATCACCAAGGCACTTAGGGCAGCTTGGACTTTGTCTTTCAATACCATCGATTCTTGATTATACACTACCTCTTGAAATGATTGAGAGTCAACTAATACTTTTTTGGTACATTGACTCTGCGTATTCCTTCCATCTTCTCTTGATGATTCCTGTATTGTTCATTATTTTGCACATAGGATCCTTCAATATTGCAATTTGAGGCTTGAATTTTTTTCTTCAGTTGCTGATTGCTGAGTGTGTCCTTCCCTTTTGGTCTTCTATCACCAGGTGCAGGCACATTTCATCATAACACTTTACTTTGTTTTCTTGTGCTGTCCTTTAAAGCCTTCTGTTCAACTCTTTCACCAATTCTTTCCTCCATTTGATTTAGCTACCATATAGTCAAGAGCAAGGAGCTCCGGTAGCATAGTGCCTAAGGCACTTGACTGCTAACCAGAAGGCTGGTGGTTCAAACCCATCAGCAACTCCTCAGAAGGAAGGTTGGGCAATCTATTTCTGTAGTGATACTGCCTTGGAAACCCAAGGAGGGGTCACTATGAGTCAGGTCCGACTCAATGGCACATAACAACAATAAAAACATAGTGAAGAGCAAGTTTCAGAGTTTCTTCTGACATCCATTTCTTCCTTTCCTCTCTTTTTGGTGACCTTTTGGTTTATTCATGTGTAAAGTCTTTTATTTTTTCCACAGCTTCTCTGGCCTTTGATCATTAGTGCTCAGTGTATCAAATCTATTCTTTAGATGGTCACTAAATTCAGTTTGGTTGTACTTAAGTTCTTGTAGAGTTGTTTTACTTTTTCTTCAGATTCAACTTTAACTTTCATATGAGCAGTTGATGATCTGATTCACTGTTGGCCCCTGACCTTGTTCATGACCCTGCTCATGATGTTGAGCTTTTCCATCATCTCTTTCCATAGATGTAGTCAAGTTTATTTCTATGTATTCCATCTGACTAGGACCATATGTATACTCACCATTTGTGTTGATAAAAGAGGTATTTTCAATGAATACCTCCTTAGTCTTGCAAAATTCTCTCATGTGATTTCCAGCACTGTTTCTATCACCAAGGCAAAATTTTCCAACAACTGATCTTTCTTTGTTTGTAACTTTGCATTACAATCACGAGTAATTATCAATTTTTCTTGATTGCATGTTTTGTCAATTTCAGACTGCAGAAGTTGTTAAAAATCTTCAAATTTTTCATCTTTGGCTTTAGTGTTTGGTGCATAAATTTGAATAATAGTATTAACTAGGAGTTCTGGTAGTGTAGTGCCTAAGGCACTTTACAGGTAACCAGAAGGCTGGCAGTTCAAACCCACCAGACACCTCAGAAGGAAGGTTTGGCAATCTACTTCCGTAGTGATACTGCCTCGGAAACCCAAGGAAGGGTCGCTATGGGTCAGATCTGACTTGATGGCACATAACAACAGCAACAACAACAGTATTAACTGGTCTTCCTTGTAGGAGTATGGATATTATTCTATCACTAGCAGCATTGCATTTTAGGATAGATCTTGAAATGTTCTTTTGGATAGTGAATGTGCACCAGTTCTCTGTCATTCCTGGCATAGTAGACCATATGATTGTCCTGTTCAAAATGGCTAATACAAGTCCATTTCAGCTCACTAATGTCTAAGACATCTATCTTCATGCATTCCATTTCATTTTCTACAACTTCCAATTTTCCTAGATTCATACATCATATATTCCACATTCAAATTATTAATGGGTATTAGCAACTGTTTCTTCTCATTTTGCGTCATGACACATCAACAAACAAATTGTATACTCCATCTATATCATTATGGTCAACTCTACTTTGGGAAGGCAGCTCTTCCCCGTTCATGTTTTGAGTGTCTTCCAACTTGAGTAGCTCATCTTCTAGTACTAAATCAGAATATGTGTTGGTGCTATTCATAAGATTTTTATATCTTTAAGTTAATGAGTCTTTTCTGTCCATTAACATGGCATGACACTCCATTTTTTTTTAGAACTTTTTGTAATCTACTATTATTTAACAGAAGTATTATTTACTATTATTTTCCAGAAGTAGATCACTAGTTCTTTCTTCCTAGTCTGTCTTAGTCAGGAAGCTCCACTGAATTCTGTCCACTATGGGTGATTCTGTTGGTATTTGCAATATTAGTGGCATGGCTTCCAGAATTATAGCAATGCACAAGCCACCACAATTCAACATATTCATAGATGAGTAGTGGAATACTACCGTGAACATTCTTTTACAAGTCTCTTGGTGTAAATAGGCATGTATTTTCTAGGGCAAAAATTCTAAACATTAAATTGATGGATTGTAGGATAGGTGCACATTCAACTTTATATAATAATGGCAAAATAGTTTCCAAAATAATTGTACCAATTACACCTCTACTAGAATAATATAAGTTATTAGTGCCTTACAGTCATAAAATTTCTGGGTATTATCAGAGTTCCTAAATAATTCTAGCCTAGTAAGAATGGAATGAAACCTACTGTGGTTTTACTTTATATTTTCATTTTTATTTATGGATGTAAATGCTGTTTATATGTTTAATTATCATTTTAGCTCCTTACTCTTAAAAAGTCTCTTCATCTCTTTTGCCTATTCTTCCATTAGTTTGATTATCTTTTTTATATTGCTAATAGTCTTTTATATGTTGTGGATATTTATCTCTCATCAGTAAATGTGTTACAAATACCTTCTAGTTGTGGCTTACATTTTCACTCCCTTAGTAGTAACTTTAAACAAACATAAATTCTTAATTTTAACATAGTTAAATTTATCAAATTTTTTTTCTTTTGAGTATATTGAACTTTTACTTTTCCAATTTTATTTTTTTACTTCTCTACAATTGATTTTTTTTTGGTATGGTATGTGATAGGGATCATTTTAATTTTATGTTTCATATCAGTAAGCAAGGTTTATTGAACCAATATTGCATTTATTAAACAATCCATTCTTTTCCCAATATCTACCTTAACATCTGTTACATCAAAATTTTCTGTATATTCATGGGTCTGTTTTCTCAGTTCTCTAGTCTGTTTTATTGTTGATTTTTCTATTTCTATGTCAATGCCCCTAACAATTCTTGTATCAATAATTATGAATTTACAAAATTCTTGATATTTGTTATGGAATATGCATCTATCATGTTTTTCAGAAGTATCTAAGTAATTCTAGACCCTCTTTTCTTCTATGTAAAGTTATTTTAATCACCCTGACAACTTCCAAATATTGGGATTGTATTGTAACTATTTATTATTTGTACAGAGCTTATATCTTTAAGTTAATGAGTTTTTTCTGTCTGAACATGGCATGACACTCCATTTTTTTAAAACTTTTTGTAATCTACTATTATTTAACAGCTCTACTGAGTTATAATGACATAAAATAAAGTACACATATATAAAGTACACAATTTGATACACTTTTTCACATGTATTCATCCACAAGCCATTACTATGATCGAAATAATTACCATTTCCATCTCACGCAGTTTCACTGTGCTCCTTTCTTATTCCTCACTACTATTTTTAATAAGTTCTTAAATTTTCTCTTGTAAGTCCCTTGCTATTATTGTAAAATGTTATAGTATTTTCTTGATTTTCTTTTTATTAACCCAACAATTTAGACTTTAATATTGTTTATCATCATCATTATTATTAAAGTGTTCAATTTCTTTGCTTCTTATTCCTTCTCTTTTTTTAATTATGATTTTAATTGTGAAAGTTTACAGAGAAAATTGGTTTTCCATTCAATGAGCTATGTACATTCTGTTTTTTGACACTGATTGCAATCCCTACAATGTAACAACACTCCTCCCACATCCTCCCTATGTTTACCATTTCCCCTTGTCCTTCTTTCCTATATCTTCTTGCTCTCTGAGTTTTATCCCTGTACACCCTAGATGGCCACTCACAGGCTTTTACACCCTTCACTACTCAGCAGGCTACTGTATAGAACACTTTCTTGTGAACTATGTTGTTCCACTTGATCTTGATGTTCCCCAAAACCACAGTTGGGTGCTTCCAAGCCCAGTGACTCATTCCCTCAAGATGTTAGTTTATGGCTAAGAAATTTTCATAATTTTGCTCCCTGTATGCTCTACTATATTCATGGACACAGTTACAGTACATATAAATACATATGTAGAAATATGCTCTGTTAAACATATATATTCATGTGTGTAGTCCTAGTCACCTTCCCATACCTGCTCAGCTTGTGTGTCTATCTAGATATCAACCCGTAGATTAATGTTATTACTGTTTTAACAGGATTATATATGTAGTAATACTTACCTTTGTAGCCTTTAATTCTGTGCTTCTCTCAGTGTTTTCCTTTGCCATGATCATTTTGAGCTGACCTCCTCCTTATTGGGAGTTCGGTGACATAGTGCCTAAGGCATTTGACTGCTAACCAGAGAGCTGGTTGTTCACACCCACCAGCCACTCCTTGGAAGGAAGACTGGGCAATCTACTTCCATAGAGATACATCTCTGAAACCCAAGGAAGGGTCTTTGTGAGTCAGATTCAACTCGATGGCAGTGAATTTGGTTTTAGTTTCCCTTTATTGTATATTGCCTTTAATATGTGCCTACCATATAGTTAGTGAGTTATCCTCCTACCCTATCCTACCCATGGTACCCATCCAAGAATGTTTATTTCTGTGTGAAAACCTATTCTTGACTTTTTATAATAGTGATCTCATACAATATTTGTCCTTTTGTGATTATTGACTAATTTTACTCAACATAATGTCTTCTAAGCTGGTCCATCTTATTAAGTGCTTCTCAGAATCATAGTTACTCTTTAATATTGCATTGCATTTCACTGTATTTATGTACCACAATTTCTTTAACTATTCATCTGTTTATAGTCACTTTGGTTGTCCTCAGTTTTGGTATTTTGAATAGTGCTGCAATGAACATAGCTATATCTATTCATGCAACAGCTCTTATATCTCTAGGATATATACCAAATACAGGGATTGCTGGATCCTATGGTATTTTTATTTCTAAATGCTTAAATAAGTGCCATACTGTTCCCCACAGTTGTATTATTTTACAGTCCCACCAGCAGTGTATGAGGGTTCTAGTCTCTCCACAACCTCACAAACATTTGTTGTTTTCTGTCTTTCTGAACTTTTCTATTTATTGCTAGAATGAAATAATATCTCATTGTTGTTTTTATTTACATCCCTCTAATGGCTAATGATCTTAAGCATTTCTTCATATGGTTTTTCCTGTCTGAATATCTTCTTTGGTGAAGTATCTGTTCATGTCCTCTGCCTATTTTTTAATTATATTATTTGTCTTTTGGTTGTTGAGATACTGAAATATTCTATAAACTTAGAGATAACCACTTGTCTAATATGTAATTTCCAGATAGTTTTTCCTATCCTGTAGGTCCTCATTTTACTGTTTTGGTGAAATCTTTTGATGTGCACAAGTTTTTAATTTTTAGGAGGCCCCAGTAATCTATTTTATCTTTTGCTATTTACATTATTTAGTTATATTTGGTTATGTATTTATTACATATATTAGGGTCTATAAGTTAGCCCCTCATTTTTCTTTGATTATCTTTATACTTTTAGATTTTACATTTAGGTCTTTGATTCATGTTGAATTCAGGTTTGTATATGTTGTATATGGTGGACACAGAGATCCTGTTTCATTTTCTGACAATGGATATCCAGTTTTGCCAGCACCATTTGTTAAAGAGACTATCTCTTCCCCATTTAATACATTTCAGCCCTTTTTCAAAGATCAGCTGTACATAGGTTGATGGGATTACTTCTGAGTTCTGAATTTTGTTCCTTTGATCTAAGTATCTGTCATTGTTCCAGCACCAGGCTGTTTTGACTCTTGTGGCTGTATGGTAGGTTTTGAGATTGAGAAGCACAAGAACTCCTTTGTTCTTCTTCTTTAGTAGTGCTCTGCCTATTTGAGGTCTTTATGTTTTTCAAACAAAGTTGGTGATTAGTTTTCATCTCTTTAAAGAAGAATGATGGATTATTGTTAATGGATTATTGTTAAAGAGGTAGGGAGGAGACAGACATCTTTTGACCTCCTCTAACTACACAGGAGGAAGACAGAGTCATCATCAATAGCCCAAGGCCTATTCTTATGAGACCAGATATGGCCGCCTCCCTCCAACCTTCTTACTAACCTTGACACTAACCATCCCTCCTGCAGCACCTACCACTTCTCTGTTGGGTTCAATAATTCGCAGCAGCGGCCACGCAGAACTCACAAATTATGGGTTTGTTAGGGAAGCGACAGGCTGCAATTCAAGTTCAGGAATGCACTCAGGATATAGTTCTTCAGTCAGGACAGTCTCCCCTCTGCTGTGTCCTTAGACAAGCCTCTCTGGTCCTTGGCCTCCCAGCTGGCCTCTACCTCTGTGGGCCAGGTAAGCCTGCCATTCTATCTCATGTCTCTTGGTTCCATTGCCGCTGTCTCTCAACCGGGCATCTTTCTGTCTCAGCAGTGCATCTTTCTCAGCCGGCAGTCAAAGATATTCCTCTTTGCCTCTAGGAAGGCTCATTTTAAGCCTGGCAGAATGGCAAAACTAACCAATCCCAACATCAGAGTTCTACACACCTGAGAGAGATCAAACTTTCCCAGGAGATTACTTCTTGCTGCTCCAGGTGGATGACTTTAACAAGCAGCTACTCAGTTGCTCACAGCAAAGTGAGAATTACAAA
Organism: Orycteropus afer afer; assembly: GCF_000298275.1. NCBI lineage: Eukaryota > Metazoa > Chordata > Mammalia > Tubulidentata > Orycteropodidae > Orycteropus > Orycteropus afer. The sequence goes on along the minus strand of NW_006922265.1, from coordinate 1,008,971 downwards.
GACTATGGCTAGAAAAGCCATACCATGTAATTAACTACACCACAATTATGAATGTTGTTGTTGTTGTTATGTGCCGTGGAGTTGGACCCGATTCATAGTGACCCCTCCTTGGGTTTCCAAGGCAGTATCACTGTGGAAGTAGATTGCCCCATCTTCCTTCCAAGGAGTTATTAGTGGGTTTTAACCGCTAGCCCTCTGGTTAGCAGTCCAGTGCCTTAGGCACTAAGCTACTTTTAGTAGTATTGATATCTTCACAATATTAAGTCTCCCTATCCATGAAAATGGTATATTATTCTATTTATGTTGGTCTCTTTTGGTTTCTTGTAGTAGTGTTTTATAGCTTTCTTTGCACAGGTTCTTTGTATCTCTGGTTAGATTTATTCCTAAAATGTTTCATCTTTCAGCTGGGTATCATAAATGGTATAAATTATGTTTCATGGTTTCCTTTCCAGAGTTCTATTTATTAATGTAGGAGAGTCTGACTGATTTTAATTTGTTGATCTCGTAGCCTGCCACTTTTCTGAATGCTTCTATGAGTTCCAGTGGTTTCCTTGTTGAGTTTCTGGGATTTTCTACGTATGTTGTTGTTGTTGTTATGTGCCGTCGAGTCGGCCCCGACTCATAGCGACCCCTCCTTGGGTTTCCGAGGCAGTATCACTACGGAAGTAGGATTGCCCAACCTTCCTTCCGAGGAGAGGCTGGTGGGTTTGAACCGCCAGCCGTCTGGTTAGCAGGCAAGTGATTTAGCCACTATGCTACCAGAGCTCCCTTTCTACGTATAGGATCATATAATTGCAAATAGAGATAGTTTTACTTCTTCTTTGCCAATGTAGATACCTTTTATTTCCCTCTCTTGCTTTATTGCTTTGGCTATGACTTCAAATTCATTTTTGAATAGGAGCAATGATAAAGGACATCCTTGTTCAGTTCTGGTTCACTCTATCTCCTCTGAGAATAATGTTGGTTATTGGTTTTGTATATATACCCTTAATTTTGTAGAGGAATTTCTCATCTATTCCTATTTTCTTAAATATTTTTCACAAAGAATAAATATTGGATTTTATCAAATGCCTTTTCTGCATTAACAGATAAGATCATGTGGTTATTTCCTTTTGTTTTATTTATGTGGTAGATTACTTTGATTGTTTTTATAATGTTGCACTATCCTTGGATAGCTGGTATGAATCCCACTTAGAATATAATAACATATAAAACATAAAATACATCATATTAACTAATTCTATTAGTTAATATGATGTATTTATATATATATATATGTTATTGTATTCAGGTTAATATTTTGTTGAGAATTTCTGCATCTATGTTCACAAGCAATATTGGTCTATAATTTTCTTTTTTAGTGGTGCCTTGGTCTGGCTATGGGATCAGGGCCATACTTGCTTAACAGAATGAATTTGGAGTATTCCCTCCTTTTCTATGTCCTGGAATAGTTTGAGTAGAATTGGTGTCAGCTCTTCTCTAAATGTTTTGTAGAATTTGCCAGTTAAGCCATCTGGACAGAATTTTTGTTGTTGGGAGATTTTTAAGACCTGTTCAATTTGTTCTTTTGTTATGAATCTTTTCATTTCTACTTCAGTTTGTGTTAGTTTATATAGATAGTGTGTTTCTAGAAATTTGTCCAATTCTTCTAGGTTTTCAAATGTTTTAGTGTACCGTTCTTCATAGTATTCTGTTATTATCCTTTTTATTTTAATTGGTTTTGTTCTAATGTCACCCATTTCATTTTTTATTCATATCATTTACATTTTATTCTTCTTTTCCTTTGTTAGATTTGTGAATAATTTGTTGATTTTCTTTTCAAAGAACCAACATGTTGTCTTGTTGATGCTTTCTACAGTTTTTCCTGTTGTTTTTTTTTTTCCTGCTCTAATTTTTATTGATTCCTTTCTCCTGCAGACTGTATGCTTTTTTGGCTACTTTTTTTTCCTAATTATTGTAGTTTTTAGGTTAATGTTTTTATTTTAGTTCTTTCTTCTTTATTGATGTATGTGTTTATTGGTATATATTACCCTATGGTTACTACTTTTGGTGTGTCCCAAAGATTTTGTATATTTTTTTATTCACATTTGATTCAAGGAATTCTTTTTTATTCTTTTTTTTTTTAAATTCATCTATTACCCAGTAGTATTTTAACAGATTGTTATTCATTTTCATACATTTGATATTTTCCTCTTTCTCTTTCTTTTGCTGATTTCTAATTGTATCGCTTTGTGATCTGAAAAGATGCTTTAGAGTATTTCAATGCTTTTAAATTTATTGAGGCTTGCTTTGTAGCCTACAATATGGTCTATCCTGGAGAATGTTCCTTGTGCACTGGAATAGAATGTATATTGTGCTGTTGTTGGGTAGAGTGTTCTGTATATGTCTGTGAGGTCATTTTGATTGTGTTTAGATCTTCTCTGTCTTTGCTGAGTTTCTTTCCTGTTTATCTATTCTTCATTGACAGTAGTATATTAAAGTCTTCTACTGTTATTGTGGAGTTATCTGTTTATCTTTTTAATTCTGTTTAAGTTTGATTTATGTATTTTGGGGCACTTTCATTGAATGTGTAGCTATTTATAATGATTATAAATTATCATTGTTCAATAGACACTTTAATCATCATATAATGATCTTTCTTGTCTCTTATGCTGGTTATTGCTTTGAAATCTATTTTATCACAAATTAATAATGCCATCCCTGCTTTTTTTGATTTTTACTTGTGTGATACATGTTTTTCTATCCTTTGATGTTTAGCTTTTTTATTTATTTTTTTTTTGTCTTTGTATCTAAGGTGTATCTTATGTAGACAGAATATTAATGGGTCATGTTTTTGTGTTCATTTTGATACTTTCTGTCTCTTGACTGCTACATTTAATCCATTTATATTCAGTCATTCAGTGTAATTATTCATAGCTATGGATTTACTGCTGGCATTTTGCTGTGCTGATGATTTCTTTGTTCTATGTATTTTCCTTTGCTGAATTCCTTTGGTTTATGGATTTTCTTATTGTTTCCTTCATCGTTTTAGTGTTTACTGAGATTTTATGATTTTCTTCTTTTTTATTTTGGTGAGAACCCTTATTAATTTTCTTTGAGGTTACCCTGTAATTTATTATCTTCTTCCCAAGTTTTAAACAGTCTGTTCTACATTGACTTCTTCTCCATTTGGAAGTTCTGTAACTAACCATTGTTTTTCTCTTTTTGTTTTGTAGTTGTCCTCATTTAAAAATTGGCATCTATTTTTCCCTATTTTCAGTGTTGTGGCTTTATTTTATTTTGTATACATCTATATGTGGATTGGTTTCTGGGTGATGTTGTTTATGCCATAATCTCAAGTTTTTTCCTGCTGTTGTTGGTTCTTGGTCTGAAGGAGTTACTATTTCTTGTAAGGTTGGTTTGTTTTCTTTGCAAATTCCCTTATCTCTGTTCATCTGGAAATGTCCTAATTTTGTCATCATATTTCAAATACAATTTTACTAGATAAATAATTATTGATTGGCATTTTTTTTTTTTTTTAATATATGTATGGTTTCTACCAGATATTAAGGTCTAATCTTATTGGTTGTTCTTTGTAAGTAGCTTTTCATTTTTCCCAAGGTGCTTTCAGAACTTTCTTTGTCTGGTTTTAAGAAGTTTAAATATGACATGCCTTAGTGATTTTCTTTTGGGATCTATCTTGTTTAAGGTTTGTTGAGTTTCTTAAATGCATATTTTCTTATCTTTCTTGATATTGCAGAAGTTTCCCTCCAACAAAACTTTGACAATTTTCTCATTTTTGTTTGTTTATTTTTGTCTCTTCTTGTTTTGGATTTCAATCATATATAAGTTATTACTCTTGAAAATTGTTAGACTGTCTTCATTTTTTTCATTATTCCTTTCTGATTATTCCTCTACTTGATTAATATTGAAAGCTATGTCCACAATTTCACTAAAGCTTTCTTCCATTAATTCAGTTCTACTTCTTTGCCCTTCCAATGTATTATCTATTTCTGAAATTTTAGTAACAATCATCTGGATTACTATTTGCTATTTTTGTTCAACTTCTAATTTTATCTTTATTTTTTTCAATTTGTTCTAGTATTTTTTCCCAAATTTTGTCTGTGTTTTCCTTGATTTCATCTTTATCTCCCTTTATCTCTTTCTTAGTATGTTGAAGGATCCTAAATAATTTGTTAGAATTCCTTATCAGGTAGTTCCAAATGTCATTTCTTTCTCAGGAGGGTTTTCAAGCTCTGTATTTTGGTCACTTGTTTGAGCCACCCAATTTTGTTTCTTTCTGTGAACTGAGGTTGTCTTTTGTCTTCGAGCCATTGTAATATTATTGTATTTGCTTTCATTTATGATTGTTTGTTGGTTTGTTTTATGCAGGGTTTTTGCTTTAGTTTGTTTTGATTTATTTAGGTGAGCAGGGGAGTTCTGCTAACCTGCTTGCTTGTTTGTCAGCACTTAGGCACTTACTACCTGTCTCATGGTAAGTATTGTAGAAGATGGGAGTGTGTGCACAGTTCTCTATTTGCTGTTCAGGTAGAGCAGTCAAGAGTGGGTTGGCTAGTGTTGGTTATTGCCTGTTTTCACTCAAGTTGTGCAGGATTGGTGGTGGCATGTGATCAGTGAGTGGGTCAGCAAAGAGGTTGGTGTGGCTGGGTAGTGTAAATGTGGTTGCTATCTCCCACCAGATGGGACAACAACAACAACAACAAATAATGAAATAAATAAGGTAAGAAAAAGATAGAAAAGAAAAATAAGGGAAGACAAAAAA
>NW_006922265.1:998673-1004109 GCF_000298275.1 Orycteropus afer afer | reverse complement strand
TGGGTAGTGTAAATGTGGTTGCTATCTCCCACCAAAAGGGACAACAAAAAAAAAAAAAAAAAAAAAAATAAATAAGGTAAAAAAAAAAAAAAAAAAAAAAAAAAGGGAAGAGGGAGAAAGAGAGAGAAGAGTAGAAAGAAAAATAAGGAGAGAGCTGAACACTTGGTCCACCACAGGAGCACCTGGTCCACAGATGGTGGGGGGAAGCACCCAATTTGGGTTGGCATGCTCTGCCAGCTGCATAGTCTGTGTGGAACAGGATGCCTAGTTCACAGGAGTGTGTGCCTCCAAATATGAGGGTGATGTGCACATGGCTCTTGATCCACAAAATTGTGTTTCACTGACCTCAGTGTTGGTATGCATGCCTCAGTTGTTCTGAGAGAACATGTCTTAGGTCATTGGGGAAGTGAAGCAGAGAGGGGCCTCAAAGGCTTGGGAGAGAAATGTAGGCAGTGGCAGTGAGAGCTGGCTACTGGGTGTGTGGGGGTGGGGGCTGGCCACACTTCTTGTTACCAAGAGAATGTGAGGAATAACAGTGAGGTCATACCTCTTTGGTTGCTAGCAACCAGTATAGGCACTTGTGCAGTCCTGGGTGAATGGAGCCAGTTACCTGGTTCATGTCCCAGTAGGAAGGTTGTTTGAAATAATTCAAAATAGCTGTGCTGTGCCATGCCAGTTAATAAGTCACCATTTTGTTTGTCTTCTTGTTTGCTCTTTTTCTCCAATTATTCTAATGAGTCTTTGATCTACTTCTTTATCCTTTCCTTTGAAACTCAGGATTCCAGAATTATCATTTCTATTTGTTTCACTTAATTTCTTCAGTGTTTGTTGTAGAGAGTATGTGTAACCTGTCTGCCTAGTCTGCCATCTGCTCCATATCCCTTATGTACACCATTTTAGAAACTTCTTTAGTGAAATAACATTGGTTTAATCTGAAATATCTTTATTTTGCTCTTGTCTTTTTAAAAAATAGTTTTTCTGAGGGTTTAATTCTTATTTAATCCTTACTCATCTCACCATTTTCAACATATTATTCCATTGTTTTCTGATTTCCATTTTTTGTCATGGTGAAGTCTAGTCTCATTCTAATGGTTTCCATATAAATGATAGGTCTTTTCTGTCTGTCTACTTTTATTTTGTCTTTAGTAATCTATAAGTTTACTCTACTTTATCTAGATGTGGATTCCTTTATATTTACTCTGAGATAGTATGCCTACTGCATCTAATAATATGTGTTTTTTATTAAATCCTGGACCAATCTCATTTTTTGATTCTATGGATAGTCTGTCTCCCATGTTTTCTTTATTGTATTCTTCTAGAATGCCAATTATTGTATGTCTTTTTTCTATACTATATGGATGATAATGACTTCTTATATCTTCCATTTCTCTGACTCCTTATACTGCAGTCTTTGTTATTTTTTTCAGTTTATTTTCAACTTATTAACATTCTTTTCAGCTGTGTTGAATCCACTGTTTAAATGCCATGTCAGATATAAAATTCAATTTATCTGATTAAATTTAAGCTCCATTTTTTTTAACAAGGCAGCCTATGTAATTTAATAGTTTATTCATTCTATTTTTGAATCCATATTTTATGTATCCATGTATTTTATAACTATTTTATAGGTATTAATAATTATTTTCTATGTCTGATAATTCTTATACCTGAAGTCCTTAGGTCTAAATCTGTTGCTTAGTTTTTCCACTGATATGTGCTTGTAAAAACTTTTATTTTCTCACATACTTGGTAATTTCTTATTATGAGCTCATCTCTGACTGTGCCTAATATGTTTATATCCTGAGGGTCCTCAGATAAGAGCTCTGCCCTTCAAAGAGAATTTGTGTTACTTTTTGCTATAAACCGTGAATTATAACTGCCTAGAAAGAATGCCATTCAATTTCTATGCTTTGTCTTTCTTAAATCATACAGCTAATGAGTATATAATATTATTTGTAAGCCTGGATTCTATTTTATCAAATATAATATCCACCCTACCATATCATACTCATTTAACAAAATCCTACCTATTTTAAAAAATATTCTTTAATCTGTTTTAATCAGTCACTAATGACACTGAAAAACTACCATCCGTCTAACCCCTTTTGGGTCTATGGGTCTATGTAGGTGGCTTCAAAGTCACCACCTGGTTTCCATTAGAGCACAAGATAAATTCCATAATACCAAACAACATAGGTTAATGAATAAGCTTTATTCAGGACACTGACAAAACAAAGTTTAGCAAGAAGACAAGACAGGGGTTCCCCAATCTCTCATTATCCACAGAAAGAAATTTATTGGAGCCAATGGGCGTTTTCTGGGCATACCAGGAATACCTTCTAGGAGAGAGATCTCTATTCCCTCCTACTATACCTCCCACTATATACTACAAATATGAGAAAATGTCCTCATCAATGGATGAGGAATATTAGGTAGTAAGTAGTCTGAATTTATGTAACATCTCTTAGAGAATAGTTATGAGACATCTCTTCCCAGCCCAGAGATGTTAGAGACCTTTTAACCAGAGAAAGAAACCAATTAATTATTAATTAATTTTTGTAACTGTTAAATGAGATAGAGTATTTTAAATGACAGTATGCCATTGATTTGATTCTGTAGGATAGAGTAGAACTGCTCCATAGAGTTTCCTAATCTGTAATGTTTATAGCAGCCAATCACTAGGCCTTTTCTTCTATGGAACCACTGGTGGAATTGAACTGTTACTCTGTTAGTTAGCAGTTGAGCTCTTAATCATTGGTGCCCCAGAGATCTTTAGCTCATGTTAAGTATTAACAGATATTAGTCCATATTTTCTGAGGAATGGATGGTGCATTTGAACTGCCAGCTTTCTGGTTAGCAGTGAAATGCCTTAGGCACTATGCTAACATGCTTCCATATATGTGTGTGTGTGTGTGTGTGTTTGTACACACACACACACACACATATAAATTAAAATTTGATATTTCAGTATTCATCCTAAGAGGAACGACAATGAGTTTTTTATATACATGTTTGGAAATTTTAACTCTCATTTAGAAAATGTACCTTTTTATGTACATTAAAATGTACTCATTTTAATGTACCTTACCTTGGTACATTTGAATTTTTCAGAGAATTTCATATGAGCTATCCCATTTGATGTTTAGTATGACCCTCTGAAAGAGTGCTAGTATTGTCTCAATTACATAAACATGAAAAATAAAGATTAAGGAAGCAGCATACTACTGCTCTATGTAAGCAAGGACTAAACTATATACCCTGATAAAAAGGGTTTAATTCCTCTTTTAATATTTAATTGGAATTAATTAGTAGTCATTGAATAAGAATGTGTCTATAATTTATAGACCACACTTTAGGGGATTTCTTCTCACAAACTCATGAAAGTTCTCTTTGTATTTCCCCAAATTCTTGAAAATTCCGATAAAAATATGTGCCACAAAACTTGTTTAAATCTCTAGCTACAATTCTAATCACAAAAATTTTCATAGGCTGTGTGCCGTACAATAGTCAAACATCTGACTATCGAATTATACTGGTGATGGATATTTTATAAGAATGAATTTCTCAGGATGCTTTGAGCTTTAAAACTTGCATGAAGTCAGACAATATGAAGGCTATATGTCTGGGTTACATCTTCTCTCTACCTCCACATTATTGCCTTAAGTAATTTCATTTTCCACTATACCCTTGGGCTTTATTATGAGACTGTGATTTAAGAAGCAATGATATAGGGAAGGCCTTCACAGTTTTTATAAAACTGTCATGCAGGACATTGGATGATACTTTGCAGACTGGTGCTCATCTATATGCCTTGTGGCCAATGCTTCTCATGACTCTAAGCCAGAAAAAATGTTTGCCTTTTCTGATAAACATGTCTTCCTGCTTTGACTAGACAATTAAACTAATGTGTGATAGAAAGAAAATAATGACTTTGTAGCTTATGTATGTGCTTAATCCTAGCTCTGCATGATGTTAGACATATTAACTCTTTATATGCCTTAAATCTCTCTTCTATGAAATAAATACAGTTTATGAACCCTAAATTGCAGCATTATTTTGAGGAATAAATATCACAATGAACTAATTACAGAATTTTGCAAAAAGAGTTGGCTTAAGGCTCTGCTATGTGTCAAGCACTGGTCATTTCTCTTGTATTTATATATAATCTCTAAACTTTTAGTAAAGAGCTTGGGAGTGCAATGATTAAGTGCGCAACTGCTAACCAAAAGTTGAAAGATCAAATCCACTCAGTAAATTTGCAGGAGAAATATCTGAGAATCTGCTTCCTTAAAAATGACAACCAAGAAAACCCTATGGAGACTTTCAACTCTGTCACATGTGGACATGATGAGTTTGAGTTGACTCAATGTCACCCAACAACAAAAAACTCTTTAGTGACATAGTTTTACTATTTCTGTTTTATAAATGATTAAATCTAGGTTCAGAGAACAGAAGTAGGCAGCCTGAGGTAACATAGCTAAATAGTGGCTAAGTAAGAAGCCATACTTAAGACTAAGTGATTCCTATGTTGGTCACCATTTTCCCTGGGCCTTTCTCTATTTGTTTTTAATTTTGCTTTCCTTTGTCCTATATACTTAGAAATGTGTAATTAAATAATTTGCACAGCTACTGAGGAGTTCTTCAGCGACATTTAAAAATATATAATCCATTATCCTTTCATTGCCTTTCTTTTCTTATTTTTTTCTTCTTTATGAGAGGTGGACACAGAGGAGGACTTTCAAAGAAATATATACCATTGTATTTACAAAGTAAGTAACAAGAAGTGAGTCAAATCTTGGTTTAAATCCTACCTCCACCAAATTTTATCTGTATGGACAAGAGAGTTCAGTTCTCTAAACTCAATTTATGATATATACATATCATCTGCCATACTTTGAGGACTAAATTGTGCCTGACTCAAGCCATAATATTTTCAATCTACTCATATGCATGCAAAAGCTGGACAATGAATAAGGAAGACTAAAGAAGAATTAGTGTATTTGAATTATGGTATTGGTGAAGAATATTGAATGTACTATGGACTGCCAAAGGAAAAAAAACACCCTGTCTTAGAAGAAGTATAGCCAGAATGTTCCTTTGAAGCAAGGATGAGACTTCATCTCACTTACTTTGGACATGTTCTCATGAGGGACCATTTTCTGCAGATGGACATGATGCTTGGAAAATAGAAGATCAGTGAGAAACAGGAAGACCCTCAACAAAATGGATTGACAGAGTGGCTGCAACAATGGGCTCAAACATAATGACAATTGTAAGGGTGGTTCAGGACCAAGCAGCATTTCATTCTTTTGTACATAGTGTCACTATGAGATGGAACCAACTAAACTGCAGCTAACAACAATAACAAGATGTCTTGATTTCTAATATGTAAATGTCATGTGCCTCATAGATTAGAATGAGCTCTGGTAGCATTAT
>NW_006922265.1:991026-998433 GCF_000298275.1 Orycteropus afer afer | reverse complement strand
TTTTTTTTTTTTTTTTTTGTTACATCAGAGAAGTCTTTGGCCTCTTCATGTTTTTACAGTAAACTTACTACCTCAAATCTTACCTGGAAGTATATAAGAATTATTTTTTAAATTACCTAAATTATATAATTATAAAAGAAGTCATTTGATTTGAAAATGGATCTAATTGGGGGAATGTAGCAGGAGCATGAAGACAATGTTCTACATCCTACTTTGCTGAATAGTGACTGAGGTCTCAAAATCCTTTGAGAATAAGATTCCACAGACAATTAATTGCTTGAAATGGTAGATTTAAAAGCAAGCAAAGTAAAGCAAATTTCCCCAAATGTGTTTTGTGGGCAGATGAATAAAACTTTTAAAATGTGGCTGCCTCAGAGTCAGCAATCCCTCTAGAAAAGTCTTGGTTATCTGGTGTCCCAAAACTCTGTCCAAAAGGATCCACTTGGTTTCAAGTTTGGAGCTCAGCAAAAGCCAACTCAATTTACTGGAAGCACATTGTTCTCTTGCAAGAATCTTCAGGCAAGGGGATCAATCTCTGAGTGATTTATGCCTACTTTAATACCAGCATTCAACAGCAGGACCTGACATGAAAACCCAAATCCATGGTAAGAGGTGCGGGATCCAGTTTTGTTTTCTCTCAACCAGCGATGTGACTTTGACCAAGTTGCTTCTTATTTATCAGGCTCTAATTTATATGTCCTCGGAAGGAAGATGGGGCAATCTACTTCCGTAATGATACTGCCTCGGAAACCCAAGGAGGGGTCACTATGAGTCGGGTCCGACTCAATGGCACATAACAACAACAACAATTTATAAAATGGAGCTTATATCTCACAGGTTTTTATGGAGATCAAATTAGGTAATGACTGTGTTATGAAGTCTAGTTGATCAATAAAGCTTAGAGTGATTATTTCCCTGTGGAATTGCAAAATTGCTTTTTTCAAAGGAGAGAGAAGGTCAAATATTTTGTGTCTGTACCTAAAATTAGATCATGTGATGAGTAATTGAGGTTACAATAAATGAAAGGAGATATCTGTTACATGCCAAACAAATAACAAAATAGCATAAGAAGTGTGAGGTGTTCTAGTACTGAAGGCTCCCAATGGAAAATCAGAAATTGTTCCACACTGATTTGGGCTTCATGAATATGAGGGACATTATGTCAATGGGGTCACAGTGTGCTCTAGGAAAAACCTGGTAAATTTTCCTGAATATTCCATTTTTCCTCAAATGTTTAAGAAGAAACAATGTAATACTAAAACAAGCAAATGTAGTATAAGATAGAAAACTGTGTTTTCATTGCCTTTTGAGAGAAAGCATAAGTCTGCAAAGGAATGTTGAAATTGTAGTGAACTGTTTTTTGCTACACTCCAGACTTAGGTTCTTGATTCACTCTCCTTTGACCTCAGGGCTACCATTATGAAAACAATGCAATTATAGTGTTGGTAAAAAGCATTGGTTTTTGAGTCAACCTGACCAAGTTTAAGTCCTGGCTCTACTACTTGCTTCTTTAGACATCAAGTAAATGATATAACCTCTCTGTGCCTATTTTATGTTTTACATAAAATCAGAATAATAGTACCTGTTCCATAGAGTAGTTATAAAAATTAAATTTGATAAAGGTTATAAAGTGTATTTTTATCAAGGCCTATGAAAGCTTATTAAATATTATCTCTATTGTCATTATAGTCAAGGAGAAACCCATTGAGTGGAATCTTCCAGGACACTATTATTCTCTTCCCTCTGATATTCATGAAATGGAAGTATAAAGTTTTTTGCATCTTGGCTGGAAACAGATGGCCCATCCAGAGGGGTTAACAGAAAATATTTCAATGAAGAGACAATTTATAGATAAGCAAGCAAGGTTAAGAAAAGCATCAAGGGAAAATGATGTGTCCTGAGGAAAGTAACTATGTGAAGTCAATACCATGCTGACACCTTAAGGGGCAGGGAGAAGGAAGGAAAAAGGAAACCAGTAATCTCTGTAGCCATGGAAGAGGGTCACTCAATAGAAACCGACCAGAGAAACAGGGAGGGCAGGTAGGTAGAATAAATACTGTGATCTTTCCTCCTCGGTCTCTGTGATCTTCTGCCAGTGCCTCCCATTTGGCTGAACCCAAATGAGAAAGTTGGAGGAAGAGGATCAAAGGAACTTCGGCAGTACAATGCATAGACTTCAGGAACAGAGTGTTCAAGGATATGAGGAACAAAAGGGGAAGAACCAATACAGTCAAATATCAAAACACTGCCCATGATTGGAGATAAAAGTAAAACTGACTTACATTGAATTCATTCTTAACTACTTTGTAATTGTATAAGACTGTTTTCTTAGACATTATAGCTGTGTTTCATCATCAGTGAAAAGAGATTTAATAATAGTGCATTTATCATTGAGTCCCTCTGATAGTTAGAAAAAATATAAGTAAATAATTCTGCATAATATTAGAAATATAGAGGTTTAATAAACATTGGTGTTTATTTTCTTTTCTTTCTTTTTTTTTTTTTTTTTAATGAGGCTCTAGAGGCATATATGGGAGCTCTGGTAGCATAGTGGCTAAGACACTTGGCTGCTAACCAGAAGGCTGGCGAGCCAAACCCATCAGCCACTCCTCGGAAGGAAGGTTGGGCAATCCTACTTCCGTAGTGATACTGCCTCGGAAACCCAAGGAGGGGTCGCTATGAGTCGGGTTTGACTCGACGGCACATAACAACAACAACAGAGGCATATATGTGAGAGCTCTGATAGTGTACTGCCTAAGGCATCTAAGTCCTAACCAGAAAGCTGGCAGTTTAAACCCACCAGCCACTTCTCAGAAGGAACATTGGCCAATCTACTTCAGTCATGATATCACCTCGGAAACACAAGGAGGGGTCATTATGAGTCGAATCAACTCAACAGCAGTATTTTTTTTTTTTTTTTTGGTTTAGGGGCATATGTAGTATTGGCAGCTAATTTAAAGATCTTGACAAATTAGTTTATTAATTCATTAAGAAAATATTTATCGAGGGCCTATGATGGTCAAGGAATAGCTAGAAATTGGGAATGTAACCAAAGCGGACTAGACCAAATCATCAAAAGTAGCATTAAAGGCAACAAAGGTAGTACTGTTACATACATAATCCTGACATAATAGTAATAACAATAATCTGTGAGTGGACGCATAGCTAGACACTCATGCTGAACAGGGTGGGAACGTGAAAGGGATTATACTCATGACTATATATAGGTTTGACAGAGGATATTTCTATGTATATATTTACATATGCTACAAATATACTATGAATATAGTAGAGCATACAAAGTAGAAAGTTATGAAAATTTCTTAGCCATAACCAAACACCTTGAAGAAATTAGTCACTAGGTCTGAGATCTCAGCAGGGAACACCAAGATATATTGCCATAATATAGTGCATGAAGACAATGTTCTACATCCTACTTTGCTGAATAGTGACTGAGGTCTTAAAATCTTATTACTGTCCATCTAAGATGCAACTATTGGTTTCTTCCCATCGGGAGCAAAAAAGAGTGAAGAAAATCTAAGACGAAAGGAAACAATTGGTTCAAAGAACTAGTGGACCATGTAAACTCCAGCCTCAATGGCTTTGAGACCAAAAGAACTACCCAACTACCCCTGCTAACCAAATTAGTCTTATGAGCAATACAAGCAGAATGCTTCTTAGAGGTGAGAATGAGAGACTTCACCTGGCTTACTTTGAATCATCATCAGGAAAGGTCACTAGAAAAAGACAATCATGTTTGGTAAAGTAGAAGGTCAGCAAAACATGAGGAAATCCTCAGTGACAAGGGCTGTCACAAGAACTATAGTAAAGGACTCAAGTAAACCAATGATCAAGAAGATAGTACAGGGTCATCTAGTTCTATTGATGCATAAGTTCACAATGAGTCAAAGCCGACTCAAAAGCAACTAACAACAACAAAACAGAGAACATTTACCCCATGTACCCCAAAACGATCAATTTGGCAGGTTGGATGGGGCAGGAAGAGGCCTGGAATTGAGGTGAGTTCAAAGTAAAGATAAACATAGGCACACAGACCCTGAGGCGAGAGTGAGCTTGCTCAGTTGGGGAAATTAAAGAAGACCAGCATGAGCACAACATAAGGAGCAAGGGGGTGGATGTGGAAGGTGGAGAAGAGATGAGGTTGAAGAAATAAGCAAGGACCCTATCAAGCAGTGTTACATTGTGGGCCATTGAAATGAGTTGCAAATTTTGTCTGTGTGAAAGGAGAAACCAAGGAAGTCACGGTCCCGTTTACATTTTTAAGTTTATTTGACTTTCAAGTGCAGAATCGGTTGAAAAGAAGCAAAAATAAAAGTGAGAACCAATTAGAAAGCTATTTAGATGGTTGAGACCACGGATGATGGTGACTTGGTCTTGAAGTAGTCTTGCATTTATCTCACTAAACTGATTTAAAAACAAAAACAAACAGAAAAAACCCCACTGCAATCTAGTCAGTTCTGACTCAAAGAATCCCCCCATTGGGTTTCCAAGGCTGTAAGTTTTTACAGAAGTAGATCGCCTCATCTTCCTCCCCCCAAAACAGCTGGTGGATTTGAACTGCCACCAGACATCCTTGAAGAAAAAAAAAAAAAAAAAAAACCAGCTATGTTTATAGATCCTATGAAAATCTATTCTCTAAAAAGATAGTAACTTAAGCTGCACCACAGGGTTTTTGTAAAGCATGGGATGTATGTAAATTATCCATCACAGCCCCAGGTATGTAGTGAGTACTCAACAAATACCAGCTCTCTCTCTGCACAGTCACCAGACTGCTGGTTTCATGGGGATAGATATTTACATTTTTCTTGTTTGCATCTGCCCAGGCTGCTAGCATATAGTGCTCTTTGAATGACTGCATATCACATGACTGCAATTTATCAAACCTTTTGGGAAAGAACATACGAATTCAGGCAGAAAAAGCCTAGCAGACACTTTTAACTTCCAAAATCTCAATCTGAATTTTTCCTGTTTCCACTTTAGACTTAGATACTATAACTCCACAGAGTCCTCGGAGGCTCCTTTGCAGAATGCTAAAGGCCATCTGAAATCCAATTTTCTTGTTGTTGTTGTTTTTGGAACGAAATATCATCTTGCACTTACAGAATTATTCTTTAAGAACTGCAAAGTGCAAACTGCAAAGTGCAAAGTGCAAAGTGCAAACTGCAAAGAAGGGAAAATGAAGGAACTGGGTGATTTATATGTCTGCATGCAGTGGGACAGTCAATTGGCAAGATGCAAAAGGATGAGAATACCAGAGTCTCCACCTCGTCCTACCCTCATTCTGTATTGTAAAAGTTAACTTTCATTTTCTTCAGAATTTCTCAGGATTATGTCAAAAAAAAAAAAAGACATGCCACTGGATCTCTGACTTTGGGTACTTCTTCACAAGGAAGTAAGGCAGTCATGAACCTGGAAATCTATACCCCATGATGTCCTTTTGACTATTGCATGAATAATATTTTCTTTGATGAGGAACTTAAATCTGCACTGTGAATTATTTCATCAAACTGTGAATCTTAAGAAATCATTTCTATAAGCAATACATTGTGATTGATTACAAATATATAAAATGAGAAAATGAATCCCTTAGGTGAATTAGGTCAATAGTAGTTAGAAAAATGCTCTGTCTCTGGAAGGAAAAGGAAAGGTTTTTTTTTTTTCCTGATTAGGTATAATACAGTGAACTTCATCGTTATATTAGGTGTGATACTAATGTCAGTGTATTAGGTCAAGTTCAGGTATGATCAAAACGTTTTGAAAACAATCAATAGTCCATAATGTCCTATGTACATGGTTTATGTATGAACCTTGAGTTGAAGAAATAGAAGTCTATATGCCTATATCTAGGTGCCCTGCCTTTCAGCTGGGAAGAAAATTCTCCAGTCATCCTGTTTGCCTGCAGGGTTTGTACAATCCTTGATAATAGTGTTGTTGCTGTTAGTTGTCCTCTAGTCTACTCTGATTCATGGCATCCCTATGTGTTACAGAATAGAACTGCTCCATATAGTTTTCTTGGCTAAGCAGATTTTAATGGAAGCAGATCACTAGGCCTTTTCTTCCACAGTAACACTGGGTGGGTTTGAAACAACAGCCTTTAGGAGCAGTTGTGTGTAAAACTTTTCAGTAACCTAGGTACCTTGATAATATTAAGCCACCTTTAAAATATCAATTTGCATAGTTTAGCTTATAATTGTGGGGATGAAACAAAAAGTGGAGAGCACACTTAGTCTAGGACTATTTCAAAGGCAGCACAGGTTGCATAGGCAATAGTTGTAGTCTTTTTCTATCATATTGCTCTCATATACCACACAAATCAATTAAGCCAAAATTAATGATTTATTTGGTGTCAATGTTGTGCTTAATCCCATTTTTGTTATGTGCCATCAAGTCGGCCCTGACTCATAGTGACCCCTCCTTGGGTTTCCAAGGCAGTATCACTACAGAAGTAGGATTACCCAACCTTCCTTCCGAGGAGTGGCTGGCGGGTTTGAACTGCCAGCCTTCTGGGTAGCAGTCAAGTGCCTTAGGCACTATGCTACCAAACTGACAGAAATAAAATATCATCCTCTAAAAATAATGTTTGGCCTGTTATATGCATTCACCAAATTTTCTGAATGCATGAATGAATAAATGAATGAAACACCTTATAATTTCATCATTTCTCTAAACATTTTTATGCCTTTTAAGGAACCTCCATTTAGATTTTGCTTCCTGATTAAATATTTCCTATTTCATTACCATACCATATATAATCACTATCCTATAAAACGGGAGCTCTGGTAGTGTAGTGCTTAAGGCACTTGACTGTTAACCAGAAGGCTGGTGGTTCAAACCCACCCAGCCACTCCTCAGAAGGAAGGTTGGGCAATCTACTTCCATAGTGATACCACCTGGGAAACCCAAGGAGGGGTCGCTATGAGTTGGGTACAATTCCACGGCACATAACAGTAACAACAACATCCTATAAAACTCTAATACCTTATACCTATTTTTCATCTAAGCACCTCTGATGGTGTAGTGGTAAGGCATTTGGCTTCTAATCAGAAAGTCAATGGTTCAAACTCACCAGCTGCTCTGTGGGAAAAAGATGAGGCATTCTACTTCTGTAAAGATTTACAGCCTTGGAAACCCAATGAGGGTTGTTATGAGTCAGAATCAACTCAATGGCAGTGGGTTTTTGGTTTTATTTTTTCTTTATACACTTCAGATTTTATTGTAGTTCACTATGTACTTGTATATTTCAACAAACAGATGCCCCATTGGAGGCACTCACTCAGTTATGCCAAGAGATTTGGAAGACAGCTAGCTGGCCAACTGACTGGAAGAAATCCATATTTGTGCCCATTCCAAAGAAAGGTGATTCCACAGAATGTGGAAATTATAGAA
>NW_006922265.1:988175-989826 GCF_000298275.1 Orycteropus afer afer | reverse complement strand
GCACTTAACAACAACAACATGTACTTGTTCTGTCTCCCTCATCAAATTGTAGGACCCTCACTGACAGGAAACATGTTTCATTCATTTTTGTATCTGTGCTTAGCATAATAATTGGAACATTTTAGATACATCATAAACTTATTAATTCATTCATAAATTCATATCCTCATAATTGATGGTCTGTGCTACATTATAACTGTACTAATTGTTGAAAAAGTACCAACCACTGTCCCCAGCACTGCATAGTTACTTAATAAAACTTTCTAGTATTAATACATTAAATATCTTATATAATTCCTATGATGTTGTATCATATTTCCATTCTCCTATGCTCAAGTTGAGTCTACATTATTTCCCTTTAGAGATAGATCAAAAAAAAAAAAACAAGCCCTTTGTCACCGAGTCAATTCCAACTCAGTCATACTATAGGACAGAGTAAAACTGCCCCATAGGATTTCAAGGCTGTAATCTTTATGGAAGCAGCCTGCCTCATCTTTCTCCAGAGGTGGAGATGGTAGTTTTCTACTGTTAACCTTTCAGTTAACAGCCAACAGAAGTTAGCACTTACCCAATGCACCACAAATGCTCCTTCTAAAAACAGAAGACATGATAAATAGACGCCAAAAAAATGCTGGAAAAGTGCCAGAGATGATACTTAAGATGTGTGGTACATGTTTTGTGTACCAGACCTTGTTGGGCATGTCCTTATACATAATTTACTCTTCATTACAATATTATCAGGGAAGTATCAAAAAAACACATTTAGTAGAAAAGGAAATTAATGCTTTGCCAGGTTAATCCCTTGCCTGGGAGCATGCATTAAAAGGGATATATAAGATTTGGGATGAGAGATGTCTGACTCTATCATTCAAGCACTCTTCACTATGTCATACAGCATAGACCTGCAGTGAAACTGAGATTCAACACCTGCTGGTTGTCATTACTGAAAGGGGAGAGAGCTCTGTTAATGTAATCACAACTGTAGTTTCTAGGAAGGCCCTTGTGTATATTGATTAGAAAAGGGACATGGTGATATGTGTTAGAGTAATATATGTGGTTGTTTTGTTGGAGGAAAATAATAAATGCATTTAAATTGTTTTAGGAAAAGATGAGATTTATTATATGTCTTTTCTGCAGCCATGATGAAGATCCAATGAAGTAATATTCAAGCTACATTACCCCAGGAGAGGAAATTGATAGTGGCCTAAACAATCCATTTCTTAAGTGGAAAATATCTCTAGCATGTATTTACTTTCTTTAATCATGTACTATATACACATAAGGCTATAGGCAATGGGCGTGATCAACGAGCTATAAAGACTGAATTTAGAAATTGAAATCTGAAGGAGATAATCAGCAAAGCTCAGTAGAAAATGAAGTGAGGGCTTTTCATTTGTGATTATATTCAGGCTCTCTAAACAAATCCATTCAGATTCATTTTATCTCTTTTAAAAGGAACCAACTTACTTATTTTCTTTTCTTCCATTCAAGCTAGCATGTAGAGGAAGCTACTTAATTAATTAACAAAAGCATTAATATACAACCTCTTTATCAAGCAGCCTTCATTAAGACTGATGTTTCATCATCTTTTCACATAGAGAGTTTCCCTGATAAGACAAGGACCACATATATATATATATATATATATATA
>NW_006922265.1:934388-987789 GCF_000298275.1 Orycteropus afer afer | reverse complement strand
TTTAGTAAGCATGATGTCTTTCTACTGGGACTGGTCCCCAGATAGCATGTCCAAAGTATGTGAGAAATCTCATTATCCTCACTTTTAGGGAACATTCTGACTGTGCTTCTTCTAAGACAGATCTGCTTGTCTAAAAATCCATGGTATATTCATTATTCTTTATGAACACCATGATTCACATATATCAATTCATCGCCAATTTTCCTTATTTATTGCCTAGCTTTTGCATGACTATGAGATGACTGAAAATACCATGTCTTGAGTCAGCAGAACCTTAGCTCTCAAGAGAACACCATTGCTCTTTAACTCTTTAAAGAAGTCTTTTGCAGCAGTTGTACCCCATGCAACATGTCATTGATTTCTTGACTTGTGCTTCCATGGGTGTTGATTGTGGATCCAAGTAAAATGAAGTTCTTGACAACTTCAATCTTTTCTGCATTTATCATGATATGTTTTATTAGTCCAATTGTAAGAATTTTTCTTTACATTCTGTTGAGGTGTATTTCATATTGAAAGCTTTAGTCTTTGATTTTCATCAGTAAGTGCTTCAAATCCTCTTCACTTTTAACATGCAATGTTCTGTCATTGGCGTATCATACATTGTTAGAGTCTTCCTCAAATCCTGATTAAGGTAGTCTAGTTTCTCAGATAATTTGCTCAACATACAGATTGAATACGTATGGTGAAAGAATACTACCCTGACACATACCTTTCCTGATTGTCTCTTGGTTCCACATGAGCACAGTTCACTGTTGTGGAATTCCCATTCCTCAGAATATTCATCATAATTTGTTATAATATGCACAGTCTAATATCTCTATATAATCAATAAAACACAAGTTAACATCTTTTTAGTATTCTCTACTTTCAGCCAAGATCCATTCAACATCACCAATGATATTCCTTGTTCCACATCCTCTTCTGAATCTGGCTTGAATTTCCAAGTTCCCCTTTGATGTGCTACTTTAACTATTTTTAACTTAACTTCAGCAGAATTTTACTTGCATGTGATATAAATTTTATTCAATAATTTCTGCATTCTGTTGAATCACTTTATTTGGAATTGGTACAAATATAGATCCATTCCAGTTGATTGGCCAGGTAGCAGCCTTTCAAATTTCTTGGCATAGAAAGTGAGGATTTCCAGAGTCATATTCATTTGTTGAAACATTTTATTTGGTATCCTATCAATTCCTGGAACCTTCTTTTTCTCCAATACCTTCAGTGCAGTTTGGACTTCTTTCTTCAAGACCACTGGTTCTTGATCATATGTTACATCCTGAAATGGTAGAATGCTGACCAATTGTTTTTGGCACAGTGACATTGTATATTCCTTCTATCATTTTTTTTTTTTTGATGCTTCCTGTGTCAGTCAATGTTTTTTCTTTTTTTTTTTTTGCCCATAGAATTTTTCAGTATTGCAACTAAAAGCTTGAATTTTATCTTCATTTCTTTCCATTTGAAAAATGCTGAGCATGTTCTTCCCTTTTGTTTTTCTAATTCCAGTTCTTTGCCCATTTCATTATACTTCACTTTGTCTTCAAGAGCTGTCCTTTGAAATCTGTTCAGCTCTTTTACTTCATCATTTCTTTGTTTCCCTTTAGATACTCTACATTCATAAGCAAGTTTCATATTATCTTTTGACACCCATTCTTGCCATTTTTTTTCTTTCTTGTTTTTTTAATGACATTTTGCTTTCTTCATATATCATGTTCTTAATGTCATCCCACCACTTGTTTGGGCTTTAGTCATTAGCATTCAATGCATCAAATCTCTTTTGGAGTTGATCTCTAAATTCAGGTGAGATATACTCAAGGTCATACTTTGAATCTTGTGGACTTGTTTGAATTATCTTGACCTTCAGTTTGAACTTTCATACCAGTAATTGATTGTTTGTTCTGCAATCAGCCCCTGGCCTTGTTCTGACCGATGATATTGAGCTTATCCCATCACCTCTTTCCACAGATGTAGTCAATTCGACTCCTGTGTATTCCACCCTGTGAGTTCCATAGGTACAGCCAACATTTTGTTGAAGAAAAGCATTTGCAGTGAGCAAGGTGCTGGACTTGCAAATTCTGTACTGTGATCTCTGATGCCATTTCTCTCGCCAAGGCCATATTTGACAATGACTGATCCTTCTTCTTTGTTTCCAGTTTTCACATTCCAATCAGTAGTATTATCATTACATATTGATTGCATGTTTGATCAATTTTAGACTGCAGAAGTTGTTATTTTTTTTATTATTATTTTCATCTTTATTCTTAGTGGTTGGTGCGTAAATTTGAATAATGATCATATTAACTGGTCTTCCTTGGAGGTGTATGGATATTATCCTATTACTGACAGTGTTGTATTTCAGGATAGATCATGAAAAGTTCTTTTTAACAATAAATGTAACACTGTTCCTCTTCAATTGATCATTCCTGGCATATTAGATCACAGGATTTGTTGATTCAAAATGGCCAATACCATTCCATTACAGCTCACTAATGCTTATGATAAGGAGCTCTGGTGTCATAGTAGGGAAGATATTTGGCTGGAAACCAGGAGGATAGTGGTTCAAACTTACCAGCTGCTCCACAGGAGGAAGATGAGGCAATCGGCAATCTACTTTCATACAGGTTTACAGCCTTGGAAATCCAATGTAGTCACTATGAGTCAGAATTAACTCAATGGCATTGGATTTGGTTTTTTGTTTAATGCCTATGATATCTTTAAGCATTCTGTTTCATTTTCAAGTTTCCAATTTTCCCTTATTCATATTTCATACATTCTACATTCTGGTTATTAATGGATGTTTGCAGCTGTTTCTTTTCATTTTGAGTTCTGCCACATCAGCAAATGAAGGTCCCAAAACGTTACTCCATCCACGTTATTAAGGTCGGTTCTACTTTGAGGAGGCAGCTCTGCCTCAGTTGTATTTTGAGTACATTCTAATCTCAGAGGTTCATCTTTTGGCACTATATCAATGAATGGTCCACTGCTATCCATAAAGTTTTCACTGGCTATTTTTTTTTTCCCCAGGAGTAGATCTCCAGTCCTTCTTTCTAAGTCTATCTTAGTCTGGAAACTTTGCTACTCGTATTTGAAACACTAATGGCATAACTTCTAGCCTTCACAGCAACATGCAAGCCACAGTAGTACAAAAAACTGACAGTCAAGTGGTGGTCAGGAGGCTAGAAATCCGAATTCAGTGTCCTACTCTAATGGAAAGTTTATTTCTCTGTCAATTCTGGAGCAAAGGTCTTGTCTTTTTTCAACTTCTGCTCCTGGGCAATCTTTATTGCAGCTGTTTGTGTGCTTGCCCTCTCTCCTTCCCATTCTCAGTTTGGCAGTTTGTGTTTAATTTCCTTTATATCTCAAAAGAGATTGCCTTAAGATATACCCTACAGTAATCCTGCCTAATTATCTTTATAAAGACAAGCCATTTCCAAATGAGATTATAACCACAAGCATAGAGGTTAAGATTTCCAACACATATTCTTGGGGGACAAATTCAATAACAGACATTACTACACTTTTAAGTTTATATTTTTGTAGCTCTGTCTTCAATGTCTCTCTTCAGCATCTGGATTCCCAGATGTAACAACCATGTCTGCCTTTTTGTACCACTGAATTTTAGGTACATAGCAACAGGTTCAAAATAGGTGCTCAATAAATATATATGAATGGATGAATTAGAGAATTAATAATTGAATATTCAGGTACTGTAAAAATTGCAGGGGATAAAAAAAGGGCAAGTGGTTTATATTTATGTTAGGGAAGCAGGTATGAAAATATTCAAGTTTACTGTTAGAGGTAATTGTTATAATGCACATCTGTCCAAAGTGTAATAGTAATATAGGAGAAAAAACATCTAAGGCTATTTCTAACTTGATAATCTTCAACTTCTTTAGTAATTCACTAATTTGGAATACGAACATTGAACCCACAACGAGTTTTTTTTTTTCCTACCCTTCCCAACATTCCTGATACATGATTATCACAGCCCTGCTTACATCAAAAAAGAAGACAACTTTGTTTTGTGCTTAGATCTCCAGTATCTGGAATTGAGACCAAAGATGAGATCTAGAGAATGTGTTTATGTGAAAGCCATTTGAGAGAGAAAATCAGAAACTAAAGTTCACTTCCTATGGTTTGACTTTATGGTTTAAATTTCAGCAATGTCAAGCAGCTTAATTTTTCTGATAATAGAAGTTACAGATTCAGTCCTCCAGCAAGATGATTCAATGATCTGCTGTGAGATTATCAGCTCCCAATACTGGAAAATGATACCTTATTTGCATTCCCCTACCACGATGTCAGTGACTTCCCTGCATCTTCTCCATTGTGGTATCTCAATGTCACTGTTTGGCATGGCTCAGGGAGATTTTGTACAGTATGTATAACCCAGGCAGTTATAAATGCCACAGTATCCTGACTTGCTGATACAATAAGGACCAGCCCTAGAGTACTAACTACATCATCTGCTTCCCATAGTACAGGCAGTCCCTATATTACAAATGAGATTCGTTCTTAACTGTGTCTTTAAGTTGGTAAGTTGGACTAGGTGCATACAGTTGGCCATTGTTTAGTCTTACTTTAGTACAAGGAAAGGAGCCCTGTTGGCGCAGTGGTTAAAACACTGGACAGCTAGCCAAATGCTGGTGGTTCAAACCCACTAGCTGCTCCACAGGAGGAAGGTGTAGCAGTCTGCTTTCATTAAAGATTTACAACCTTGGAAATCCTGTGGGGCAGTTCTCTCTCCATAAGGTCCCTATGAGTGAGGGTCAACATCATGGAAGTAGATTTGTTTTTGTTTTTTAGTGCAAGAAAAGGCTGTAAAACTTTTCAATGTTATAAAAGTTGCATGCACAGAACATAACAGTGATTGAGATGAAGAATTTTTTGAAATTAGGTTGATTCAGTAGTTTCAAAGTAAGGGAAATTTTATATAATATTAAATATCAAGTAAGAGTTGTCTATGAATTAGATGTTCTTAACCAGGGACTGCCTGTACACATACTCTCAACAAAAGCTATATCTTCAATGAGGCAAAAATTGCTTCTTGGGTATGAAAGAGCCTTAGATATTATAATGATTTGTAACACTTCAAAGGGCTACAGTTTATAAACAGGTGTACAGCATATCTATGACATCAGAATGTCATGGAGGTGTATATGTTTAGGAAAAGATGAATGTTTAAAGATAACTTCTTGGAAAGGGAAGAAAACAATTTTTAAAAAAATGCTGAAACACATGTCAAAATATAAGGCTTCATGACATATCAATTCTCTTCATATGCATATGAGATTAACAAGAAACTGACTTTGGAGTTGGGAGAATTGGTAGGGCATGTGCATTAAATGACTTCTCTGACACTTGTGTATAAATCAGCAATATGCTCCATGTCTAAGTCCAACCCTTAGGGTAGGGACTGCTTCTACTGTTTTCTTTGGTAATTCTGCTGAACACTTGTCTTTCCAGATGGCTTTATAGTAAAATTTGGCTCTTTGTCTTGTCTGTGATACCTCCTTCCCTAAATAAAACTCTACAAATTAGTGTCTCACATATTTCCTGAAAATGGTCTAAATCTTTTTTTTTTTTTTTTTTTTTAATAAAAGAATCTGTTGCTATGTGGGCTTTCTTGTACTCATAGTGACCCCTCCTTGGGTTTCTGAGGCAGTATCACTATGGAAGTAGATTGCCCCATCTTGCTTCCGAGGAGTGGCTGGTGGGTTTGAACCGCATTTAAAAAATAGTATGGATTATAACTGAATGAAATAACATGAGATGTAGACATTAAAAGTAGTTTATGTTTGTTGAGCATTTATTACTTACCTGGCAATACTGCTTTACATAGGTTAGTTCATTTATTACTCATCACAATTCTATGTGACAAGTATGATTATTCTTGTCACTGTATCAATAAGCAATCTGTGGTACAAAGTATTTGAATAAATTTCCTGAAGACACAAACTCAGTATGTGGTGAGTCTAGGATTGGAACCCAGGGAGTATCAGTCTGGAGAAATTCATTTATTTATTAGTTGTTTGGTTAGATAACTGGATATTACTCTTGATGTTTTGGGGCTTTTTTCTTCTCCTTCCATCAATAATTTTGTAAAAAAAACTGTTTTTATCCTTCACTGTGTGCCAGGCTTGTGCTAGGCATTTTCATTATGTCAAGCTTCATGTGCACAAGTTCCAAGAGACTGGAAGTCTTGTTTCTTGTTTGCTTCTGTACCTCCAGTGTCTAGACAATGTCTGACACATGATGTGTGTTCCACAACTTTAAATAAATGAGTCAGGCATAAAGAATACATGATGAGTAAGCAGTCCATTGTCAGTTCTGAGGGAAAATACTGTTCCTCAGTTGGAGCACAATGTATTCAAGGTACTATTCAGACAAACTACAAACCAATAAATATTAACTCAAAGTTTCCCCAAGTGTCCTATATTCTGATAGTTCTTCATTGATGTCAATACTAAAACAGGCCAGACTCATATTAGAAAGAGGAAAGGAGAAACTGTACACTGACCTAACCAAAAATAAATAAATAAATAAACAAAACTCTGATGGAAATATTATTTATTTCTATTATGGAGATAATATATAAATATCTGTATACACAAGCTTACCTATAAATGTGATTTTAATATTAAATATTAAGTTAGTGTTATACCTCTACTTTGCCTCTAAAATAAAACTTACAACAACCTGCATAATTCTGAGAAAAAATTCTGAAACTTTTTCCCCATGCATTCCAGAAATACAACAACAAAACAAGGTGACAACAACAACAAAACTATCTAGTAGAACAAACAAACAGATAAACAAATAGTAGTCCATGCAGAAAATCAAAACAATAGAGATTCTGCTTTTGGTGTGGGGTATGGGACAAGGAGGAGCCATGGTGAGAAATGGTGAAGCACTCAGCTGCTAATTAAAATGTTGGCAATTCCAATCCACCCAACAGCTCCAGGGGAGAAAGACCTGCATGTCTGCTACCCTAAAGTTTGTTGTTGTTGTTATGTGCCATCCAGTCAGACTGACTCATAGCAACCCCTCCTTGGGTTTCCAAGGTGGTATCACTATGGAAGTAGATTGCCCAATCTTCCTTCTGAGGAGTGGCCGGTAAGTTTGAACCACCAGCCTTCTGATTAGCAGTTACATACCTTAGGCACTATGCTACCAGGCCACCTAGGAAATCCTATGTGGTAGTTCTACTCTGTCCTATTGGGTCCCTGAGTTGAAATTTACTCAGTGGCAATGGGCTTCGTGTTTTTTTTATTTTGTTTTGTTTTGGTTTGATTTATGGATATGATAAAAGTATGATAGTTTTCACATTTTTCAATGAAAAATGGGTCATTCCAGTCTTGATGGTAAGGTTAACCAAAGTTAAATGGAAAAATAAGGCAATTTTGTCTCATTTCACACCTGAAAGAAGAAAAGCACACATAGACAAACCAAAAATAAATGCTTTATTTTAAGTAACCAGATATTTGAGTCAAAAGCAATTCTTTTGTATTTTCCTCTGCGTGAAATTATCCATCTAATTCAAGTAGAATTGATTTTGTTACCATGATCAAGATACTTAAGAAACAAGGGTTCTTATTTTCAGGAGAAAAGTGGGCTTATTCTTATTTATGGTTTGGTTGTTTAGTTGGTTGGTTGACTGTTATGAGGGAGCAGGTGTGAAGACTGCCTAGATAATTGTCTCAATCAATTACTTTTCTCCAGTGTGTGGAGTTGCTCTAAATAAAAAGTAGAGTGGCAAGTGGCTGGGGTTGCCTGCTTTCTAGGTAACAACAAACTTCAAATCTGACAAATACCATGGACATTTCACACTTACTTCACCAAAATGAATGATGTTCCTCTAGTTTATTGTCTGTTCTACATTTACAAATGACCTGGGATTTGAACATAGCTTTGAATTTTTAAAATGGAGATTTATTTCCGTATGTTGGCAATCAAGTTTATCAACAGGATGTATTGTCAGAGATATAAATACACAGACTTGAAGATAGCAACATAGTGGTCCTCTTATAAGACAAGAGCGATTTTGCTTTTATTATATGTCCTAGAACCAATGGTATTGAGGAGAAAGTCAAAGCTGCAATGAAGAAATTGGCAAAGAACAAGGCTCAAGGAATTGAAGGAATATCCATTGAGATATTTCAACAAACCAATGCCCCACTGGAGGTACTCACTCGGTTATGACAAGAGATTTGGAGAACAGTGACCTGGCCAACTGACTGGAAGAGATCCACATTTGTACCCATTCCAAAGAAAGGTGATCCCACAGAATGTGGAAATTATCTAACAATATCATTAATATCACACTCAAGTAAGATCTTACTGAAGATAATTCAAAAACAGCTGCAGCAGTATATTGACAGAGAACTTCTAGAGGTGCAAGCTGGATTCAGGAGAGGATCTGGAACAAGGGATATCTTGGGTCAAGGCAAAGAATACCAGAAATATGTTGACTTGTGTTTTATTGACTATGCAAAGGTATTTGATTGTGTGGATCATGACAAATTGTGGATGACATTGAGAAGAATGGGAATTCCTGAACACTTAATTGTACTCATGAGGAAATTGTACATTGACCAGGAGGCTGTCGCTCGAACAGAACAAGAGGACACTGCATGATTTAAATTAAGAAGAGAGTGTCAATGTTGAATCCTTTCCCCACACTTATTCAATCTATATGCTGAGCAAATAATCGGAGAAGCTGGACTGTATGAAGAAAAACATAGCATCAGAATTGGATGAAGAACCATTAACAACCTGTGATATGCTGACAACAAAACTTTGCTTGCTGAAAGTAAGGATGACTTGAGGCACTTACTGAAGAAGACTGAAGAATAGAGTCTGCAGTATGGATTACATCACAATTAAAAAAATAAAAAAATCCTCACAACTGGACCTATAAGCAGCATCAGGATAAATGGAGAAAAGATTGAGGTTGTCAAAGACTTCACATTGCTTGGTTCAACAATTGACACCAATGGAAGCAGCAGTCAGAACATTAGATGACGTATGTTGTTGTTGTTGTTAGGTGTCGCCGAGTCTTTTCCAACTCATAGCGACCCCATGCACAGCAGAATGAAACACCACCTGATCCTGTGCCAGCTCCATGATCCTTGCTATTCTTGAGCCCATTGTCATAGCCACCATGTCAATCCATTTTGTCAAAGGCCTTCCCCTCCTTCGTTGACCCTCCACCTTACCAAGTATGACATCCTTCTCCAGGGAATGGTCCCCTCTGACAACATGACCAAAGTAGGAGAGATGAAGTCTGGCCATCCTCGCTTCCAAGGAAAATCTTGGAGGCTCTGCAAAGGAACTGTTTCAAGTGCTGAGGAGCAAGGATGTCTCCTTGAGGACTAATATGTGCCTGACACAAGCCATGATATATTCATTTGCCTCATATGCATGTGAGAGCTGGACAATGAATAAGGAAGACCGAAGAAGAGTTGATGCTTTTGAGTTGTGGTGCTGGCGAAGAAGGTTGAAAGTACCATGGACTGCTAAAAGAACTAACAGATCTGTCCTGGAGGAAGTACAGCCAGAATGCTCCTAGGAAGCGAGAATGGCCAGACTTGGTCTCACCTACTTTGGTCATGTTGTGAGAAGGGACCATGAGAAAGATGTCATGCTTGATAAAGTAGAGGGTCGACAAAAGAGCTGAAGGCCTTCAATGAGATGGATTGACATGGTGGCTGTGATGATGGGCTCATGTATAGCAAGGATCACGGAGCTGGTGAAGGATCAGGTGGTATTTCGTTCTGCTGTGCATAGGCTCACTATGAGTCAGAGACGACTTGATGGCACCTCACAACAAATAACAATATGTCCTAATATATATGAAAATGTAATTTATGTGTTAGTTGTATTGATTAATATACATTGGAAATATAAATTTGAATGAATTAAATATTATATGTGCTAAGTGACTATGCATTTACACAAATGGGTGTGTATAAGAGAACAAAAAAGACTGAAGGTAAATGCATCCATATTAACAGGAATAATTCCTGAGGTGTAGAATTATGGCTATTTTTTTTTTCTTTAACACTTCAAATTTTCAAAATCCTCTGTAATGAGAAAAGATTGGTGTTATACTTAGTTATGACTGCAAGTTTGAGGATAAGCTCATTTTCCCCTTATGATAAATGCATGATACTTGGCTCAACCAGAGTTAAACTCTTTTTTAGATTGAAATTTACATCAATCTGTTTATTTCATTTATATGAAAAACACATGCTGTGTCCCAGGTACTCAAAGGGCAAGTGGGATCACTATCTTTTATTCATTTTGTTCTTATTTCAATAAACCAGAGAAAAAGGGAATTTTCCTTGTGAGAGGAAAATTATTTATTCCACAAATATTTATTGAGAAATTATTATGTTCCAGGAATTATTCTAGGTGTAGGAAGGAACACTGCTATGAACCCAACAGACAATAACATTTTCCTTCAAGGACCTTACATTAGAACATTAATTACATAGTAGGCTAAAGGATCCACCAGCCACTACTCGGAAGAAAGGTTGGGCAATCCTACTTCCGTAGTGATACTGCCTCGAAAACCCAAGGAGGGGTCACTATGAGTCGGGGCCAACTCGACGGCAAATAACAACAACAACAGGCTAAAGGGTAATAAGTGCTGTGGAAATTACAAAATAAAAAGAAAATAGAGCTGGGTAAGGGAAATGGAGACTGTGGGAAAAGGAGTGAAATCGTAAAATGGCTACTCAGTGTAAGCTTTTTTGAGATGATATTTGAGCAAAGACTTGAAGGAAGTGAAGGCAGAATCCACACAAATATCTAGGGGAAAAGTGTTCCAGTGGCAAGAACAGACTGTGTAATGTTGCTGAGCCAGGAGTGTTTGTCAAATTCAGGCAAGAACAAGAAGGTCAATGTTCCTGTAGCAGAGTGAATGAGGATAGAGTAGTAGATGATGCATTCAGAGATAATCTGGGGCCAGATTCTATGGTCTTAAGGTTGTTGTAAGAACTTGAATTTTATTTTGATCAAAGGAATCCCATGATATAACATTTCAAATCTTCATTCTAGTGGCCAAGTGGGAAATAGACTGTAGAGGATAAAAAAATGGAAGCTGGGAGATTAATTAGGAACCCGTTTCAATATTCCAGGTAAGCAATGATGATGGCTTGGACAAGGATGTAGTGGAAACAGTGAGAAGTGGTAAGAGTCTGGATATATTTTGAAGATAGAGCAGAGACAAAGAATTTCTGGAGTGAAAGGTCTATAGAAAGGAAAATAAAAAAAAAAAGGTCTTAAGAATGGCTCCAAAGTTTTTGGCCTGTGCACCTGGAGGAATGAAGTTTCCATTACTTGAAGTGGAGAAGACTATGTGTAGAACAAAATTTTACAGAGGAAAGCAGGTGTTCAGGTTTGGACATGTTCATACTGAAATGACTTTAGATATTCCTTTGGAGACATTGAGCTGGCATTGTCTGTGTAAGTCTGGAGTTCAAATAAGAGGTCAGCACTGTAAATATAATTTGGGGAATTGCTGACATAGAGAAAATTTTAAAATCTTGAAGACAGGTCTGAAGACTAAGCATGAGGCATATCAGTACTTAGAGTTCAGAAACATACAGAAGAACCAGTAAAAGGAACTGAAGAGTAGCTGGAAGAGCAGGGACCCTGGTGACTCAGTAGTGAAGCACTTAGCTGCTAACCAAAAGATGGGCAGTACAAACCCACCCCCAGCAGGTCCCCAGGACAAAGACATGGTGATCTACTCCTGTGAGATTTATGGCCTAGAGAATTTTGGGGGGCAGTTCCACTCTGTCATATGAGTTTGCTATATGAATCGAAATCAAGTCAGAGGCACCTAAGAACAACAACAGCCTGAGGGTAGGAAGAAAATCAGAAATGAAAAACCTTTCAAGGAAGAGAAAATGATCAACTGTGCCAAGTATTGAGCTATGTTGAAAAAGATAATTAAGAATTAATCACTAAATTTAGAAACATGGAAGCCGCTAAGGATCTTGACCAAAGTAGTTTCAGGGGAATGATAGTGACAGAAATCTAACTGGAGATTAATTAAAAACATAGAGAAAGGAATTGGACACAACAAATAGAGACAACTCTTGTGGTAGTTAAGGTTGTGTGTCAACTTGGTTGGGTCTGGTTGAGTGGCTGGGCAGCTGGATGTAGTTATTCCCCATGGTGATATTGACAACAAACTCTATTGTAGGTGCAGCTGAATAGCTGCTTTAGGGATGTGGTCTGCTTCCAGTATATAAGAAGCAACTCTGAGGAAGGTCAGTAGCTTTTTGGCATGCTTGAATGCTGCATGTAGCCAGGTTGTTGTTCAGCAGCCTGCCATGCTCTGGTGATGCTGGGACATTTTCTGGACTAGAATTAGTGGCCTGCCATATTTTTTGGTAATATTGGGACTTTTTTACTTGTTGACCTAAAGTTTTTCAGCCTCAGCAGCTGAGTGAAGAAAAGCCTCCAGCTTCAGTGGGCCAGGAGCTGGAGGCAGAGCTGAAGCCCAAGGTTGAGGAGTTTTCACCCAGCCCCTACAGCCTGGCACCTTGAACTCAGACTTCTAGCCTCCCAAACTATAAGACAATAAACTCCTGTTTATTAAAGCCATTCCACTTGTGAATATTTCTGTTATTTGTAGTTTGTTTTTCTGCATTTTGGTTACTACAGGTAACCAAAACAACTCCTTCAAACTCTTAAAATAGTTTTGTTTAAATAGAAAATAAGACATGGACTAAAAAGAAGAGTAGTAAGTAGGATCAAGGTAAGAAGATTTTTGTTTATTTTCAGATGGGATAAATAACAACAATTATTTTTATTTTTTATTTGTTTTTTCTTGGGCATGATCCATTCCAGAGGGAAAATGAATGATGAAGAGAAGGGGAGAATTTCCTTGAGTGAATGATATGAGATGTGCTCTAATACTCACTTGAGGGAAGGTAGAGAATGGGGGAGAACTGATTTGTGTAGATTGATAGAGATAATGTTGGAAGAGGTGGAAATTCTCTTATGATCACTTTAGTTTTCTCAGTGAAAGAGGATGCTACATTTTAGACTATACACACATTTGAAAGTGTAACATAATTAGAATGTTTTCTGTTCTAGATTCTATGCTGAGTCTGAGGTTACTATCACATGCTTGTCCCTGTCCTGAGGGAATCTACAGGATAGTGGAGAGAGATATACAATTATACATAAGAAATTATTATGAATTTTATGTTAAGAGATTTATAAGATTCTGTGGAATTACACAAAGAGGGTACTTAATTCATTTGAAGTGCGTGATACAGGAGTAAATTTTCCTCAGTAATTAATCTTTAAGTTGAAATGTGAAGACTATTGGGAACTCTGGTAGCATAGTGCCTAAGGCACTTGACTGCTAACCAGAAGACTGGCAGTTCAAACTCACCAGCCACTCCTCGGCAGGAAGTTTGGGCAATCTACTTCCACAGTGCCACCGCCTTGGAAACCCAAGGAGGGGTCACTATGAGTCAGGTCCAACTCCATGGCACATAACAACAACAACAATATTGAGAGATCACAGTGTGGGGGCTGCAAAAACTACTTAATACAGAGGGAACAGAGTATGAAAAGGACAGAATTTGAGAGATAATATAGCAGTTAAAGAAAATAACTATAATGGTAATAGTGAAGGTAGAGATTGAAGAGGTTGACAGATGCAATATTATGCACTTATGTTGAAGAGTTTGAAATATCTCCTTTGAACATCTGGAAGAGTTTTAAGCAGGAGGATGATATGCGAAAATTTGCATTTACATTCTAGAAAGATCGTTGGTTCAGATACGAAAAATGAAATGGAGTGAGTTAAGGAGAAGTCAGAGAGAGCAAGTTAGAAGCCTATTTCATTAGTCAAGGTGAGAGGTAATGAGTTGGACTACTGTAGCAGCCATGATGCTAGAGTGAAATTTATGCACTTGAGAATATTTAAGAAGAATCATCTGGGTTTGAGTAGTGACTGAATGTGAGTGATTGAAGTGAAGAAACCTGAAATGTCAATGGGAGGGAATAACTTGATAGTAACTTTATTATTTTAAAACTTTTTATCGTGATTTAGGTGACATTTTACAGATTCATTTTACATTCAACGACTCATACACATTTTGGTTTGTGATGTTGGTTACATTCTCCACAATATAACAGCTTTCCTCCCAGTTCCTGTCTGTAGTTACTCTTTGCCTGTGTCCTTCTTGTCTGTGCATTCCTGCCTCCCTACCTTTCTCCCTGTGCAAATGCTGCCCTTCTAATCTCCCATGGTTGATTATTCTAAGAATAGGTATAGGTGTTCAGCTAGTAGGCCTGTCTGTTGTTTGGGTGGGAGTTACATTATGGAGTTGAGTTCAATTCCAGGTCCATGGGTAGTAATTTTAAATGAAATAGCATTGGAGGCAGTGGTATATGACAACCAAATGGAGTTTTGGAAAAGAAAATTAAGAATAAGAATCTGGAACTCAGGAAAAGTTGTTTCACTGAAATTGAAATTTAAAAACCATAAGAATAGAAATAATTTAGCTTCCAACTACTTACAAAAAAGCAGAAACAAAACAAAATTCAAAGAACAACTGTTCAAACAAGTTGGCATTAAGGCCATTATTGACCCTTCTTACTATTAAGCCTGAATCCACTCACTGTCCTTTAGTTTAGGTTTCTCTTTTGTTCTTTAGAGGGTGAGTTTCAATATTCCTTTAATGTTTCATATAAAATTGTCTTGCATTTTGAATTGAAATGTATATAAATGTCTTATAATTATCCTTGGCAATGTAATTTCTTCAGATATGGAATATGTCACTGTAAAGCATGTATACCTAAAATGATGATGTTCATAGCTACCCCCTGCACTGGACTCATTTTTACAGAAGAGTTTAGGTGGAAGAAAAGAAATGAACAGAAGGAAAACACTTTCTATTAGGAAGTGGGCAAGACTGAACTACATTGATCAAAGCCCCAAAGTCATTTATTGTTGATGTGATTTCTGCTGCAAAAAGTCTTTCCTTATAAATATAGCAAGTCCCCTGAAAGGTCAGTGTCACAGTATAACATGCAAGTGTAATCCAAAACGTAATGGACATGAGTATAATGTCTTTTTTTATTTTATTATTTATTTATCATATGTATGCTTCTTGAGAATCTGTCTTTTTAAATCCAGATTTCAAATAACCCAGTTTAAAATAAATAAAAATAATTTAATACGTGTCATGCATTGTCCTAAAGTTTTACATTCTGAAACTTATTTAAGCTTCTCAGTTGTACCATTCACTTGATATTATCATCTCTAATGCAACAAAGAAAGTGGGTACCTGAGAGGTTAGATGATTTTCCAGAGGTGGTAAATAAAAGTAGTGTAATTTAACAGTCATGTTGTTTATATTAAAGTGTATTACTTCACCAAGTCCAAGGAGCAAACACAAATGCAGGATATGGGTAAATAATACATACTCTGGGGGGGGGGGTGTTGGATGCTCTTTGTATTGTAAGCTAAGGTCATTGAGAACAGGTTCCAAATAAGTAGTTGTCCTCCATATGGAAAGAATATCAAGAAGTCTTCTCCTTGCAGTTCCTCTGTACATTATCATTGTATTCATTTCCCTGATGTTTTAGGAAGAATTAGGAGTCTTTAGGATGAAAGATGAGACCTTCATTGTGACAGGACAGAAATCTAATTTTTCTCTGAAAAGATTTCCTCTTCGCCCAGCATAAACCATGTACCAGCTTAATGATGTCATTCCCTATAATGTACAATATAAAACAAGGAAGAAATCATTTGGGGCTTGCACTGGGAGGAGAACACTCAGCAATGCCTTTTAGTTTCCTGTGATCACTGCTGTGAGGCCTCCTAAATTTATCCCCAGAGTTTCCAAAAGTAGAGATTGAGTACTGCATAGCACTACTGATATTGGCCTCACAGGACCATCCTAAGAATAAAATAAAATACTTTGAGTGATAAGACCTAGCATAGTGGCCGGTACTAATATGCTTTAATTTCTTTTTGCTTTCTCTCTCTTTTTGATCTAAATTTGATTACTTAAGAATAATAAAAAATCATCTTTGAATTTCACAAGAAATATTGCCGCTTTTTGGCAGTTTATTCTTAAACTTTTGCTCTATTTCAGTTTCAGGGTTCTATATGCTAACATCTAATTAAAAAATTGTTGCAGCAGTATATTGATAGGGAACTGCCAGAAATTCAAGGTGGATTTAGAACAGGGTATGGAAGGAGGGATATCATTACTGATGTCAGATAGATCTTGGCTGAAAGCAAAGAATACCAGAAAGATGTTTACCTGTGTTTTATTGACTAAGCAAAGGCATTTGACTGTGTGAATTATAACAAATTATGTACAACATTGCAAAGAATGGGGATTCCAGAACATTCAATTGTGCTCATGTGGAACCTGTATATAGACCAAGAGGCTGTTGTTTGAGCAAGACATGGGGATACCACATCCTTTAAAATCAGGAAGGGTGTGCATCAGAGATGTATCTTTTCACCACACTTATTCAATCTGCATTCTGAGCAAATAATCCAAGAAACAGGACTATATGAAGAAGAATTGGAGGAAGACTCATTAACAACATGTGATATGCAGATGACACAACCATAGTTGCTGAAAGTGAAGATGACTTGAAGCACTTACTGATGAAGATCAAAGACTATAGTCTGCAGTATGGATTACAACACAACATAGAGAAAACCAAAGTCCTACAACTGGTCCAATTAGTAACATCATGATGAAAGGAGAAAAGATTGAAGTTGTCGGAGATTCCAGTTTGATCCACACAGTCAACACCCATGGAAGCAGCAGTCAAGAAATCAGATGTTATGTTGCACTGGGCGAATTTCTACAAGGGACCTCTTTATATTGTTAAAGAGTGAAGATGTCACTTTGAAGACTAAAATGTGCCTAACCCAAGTATTTTCAGTTGCTTTATATCCATGTGAAAGCTGGATAATGAATAAGGAAGACTGAAGAATTGATGCCTTGAATTCTGGTGTTGGGAAATAATACTGAAAACACCATGGACTGCCAGAAGAACGAATAAATCTGTCCTGGAAGAAGTACAGCTGGAATGCTCCTTAGAAGCTAGAATGGCCAGACTTCGTCTCATCTACTTTGGTCATGTAGTTAGAAGGGACCAGTCCCTGGAGAAGTATATCATGTTTGGTAAAAAGGAGAGTCAGTAAGAAGGGGGAAGACCCCCAATGAGATGGATTGGCACGGTAGTTATAGCTGTGTGCTAAAGCATAGCCAGGATTGTGAGGATAGTGCAGGACTGAGCACTATTGTTCTGTTGCACTTAGGGTTGCTAAGAGTCAGAACTGACTCGATGGCACCTAACAACAACAACAACAATCGTATCTAGGCCTAGACAGAATAAAATAAATTTACAGATCTGCTAAGGTGAAAGATATTGAAGTATTTATGCTAAAAAAATTGACAATAATAGCAACCACATTATTCCAATGGCATGTGCTAAGTATAAAAATAATCTTATTTAAAGTGCAAAGAAATAGAGAGAAAAGAATAAATTAATGGAAAGTTTCCCAGGGTATACAATGATGATACCTCATCAGAGATTTTGAAGAATTTCTAGGATTTTCAAGAGTATATACAAATAAATAAATATATATAAATCCAAGAAAGGGAGAAATGTATGAGTAAATACATAAGGTAAAACTAGTGTGATATGTTTGGATAACTATATAACCATACATTGTTTGGCATTGGTAAAACTAAAAGGCAAAAAATATAGAGATGTGATTACTTCCAGATTGAATCCTCTAGGCTATGAATTGAACTTTATCCTTAAAGCAAAAAGAAGCCAATAGAAAATTTCAAGACTGCCAAAACCTGTCTTGATTTTAAGAATTAATCAGGCATCTGTGCAACATTGCTTAGATTAGAAACTAAAGTTTGTTATTGATTCTTTTCTACCCCTTACATGTTCTCTCATATCCACTGTACACAATGCTCTATGTATACCAAAAAACAAACAAACAAACAAAAAACTCATGGCCACCAAGTTGATTCTGACTCATAGCAACCCCCATTGCATTGAGGAAGTGATAAATCTTCATGGAAGTAGATTGCCCATATTCCTTCTGTGGAGTGGCTGGTGGGTTTGAACTGCCAACCTTCTGGTTAGCAGTCAAATGCCTTAGGCACTGCAC
Organism: Orycteropus afer afer; assembly: GCF_000298275.1. Taxonomy (NCBI): domain Eukaryota; kingdom Metazoa; phylum Chordata; class Mammalia; order Tubulidentata; family Orycteropodidae; genus Orycteropus; species Orycteropus afer. The sequence continues at coordinate 969,590 of NW_006922265.1, read as the reverse complement.
CACCAGAGCTATGTATATTGCCACTTGAATACCTCTTGTACCTGTCTCCTCTAACACCCACCTGTTTTGAGCCTCCGTTGTATCAGCTGGATTATTACTTAACCAGCTTCCTAACTAGTCATCCAACAACAACTTATTCCTTGGGTCCAATCTATTCTATGAACCTGTAAAACCATAAGGATTTTTTCTCAAAATACAAATCTAATTATTTCTCACTGCCTGGCTTAAAATTTTCAATCACTTCTATCGCTATTCAAATGACCTAAAAATACTTACTGCTGTTGACAGTACCAACTCACAGCAACCCCTCCTTTGGTTTCTGAGGCAGTATCTCTACAGAAGTAGATTGCCCAGTCTTCCTACAGAACCCTTAAAAATGTGTACACATTGTAACTCTCTAGGCGGATTCTGTGCCACCAAAGCCCTGACTTTCCAAACTCCAGTTTTACTGGACTTTGTGCAGTCCTTATTTCAAGATGTATTATTCTGCCTCAGTCTTCTACCAATGGTCTTTCTCCTGCCTGGAGAGCTCCTCCCCCATATAATTTAGCAATATCCACCTTTTCTTCCTTTCAACTTCAAATATCTCCCTCTTGTTCTTTCTGTGTGTGTTCCTGGCTAGACTGTAAAGATGTGGATACCATGTCTTTTCTTTGTTTACTGGTGAAATCCAAATGCCTAGCACGGTATCTGGTACACTGCAGCCATTTAATGCACATTTGCCAAATGAACTTTCTGAATAAAAAATAAAATGGTGTATTCAAACTGTGATAGGTGTTACCACTACAAAGACATAAATATGATTTCTGTCCTCAGGCAACTTACAGTTTATTAGGTAAGACAGAATAATGAAAAAATTATAATAATCTATGATGGTTAAGCACTCAGCTACTAACCAAAATGTCAAGGTCGGCATTTCAAACCCACCAGCTGCTCTGCAGAAGAAAGATGTGACAGTCTCATTCCATAAAGATATACTCCTTAGAAACACTGTGGGTATGGGACAGTTCTACTCTGTCCTATAGGGTTGCTATGAGTTGGAATCAGCTTGCAGCAATGGGTTTGAATTTGTTGTTGTTGTTGTTTTATGTTTAACTCTACCACAGACAGATAGCCAGGGATTACCATAACAGAAGGTAACAAGTGAAAAACAGAGAAGTCTCCATGGAATAAGTGATATGTGTAGTAGTTCTGAGAGTAGGACTTGAAGAAAATTTAGCCAGGCTGTTAGAGCCTTGGGGAAAGGGGAGAAGAAGTAAAGATGCGTGTGATATAAAACATATAGTGGATCATTAGGTCCATGGCTCCAATAATCATAGATTTCTGTACTTGATAGTGACCCTGTAAAGTACTGACAGTGTGCTTGATTGAATTTTCCTGAGCAGAAATGTGAATCTTTTTGTGCAGGGCTCAGTTCCTTTGCTAGTAAGTGAACCCAGTTGCCCACTCAACATCCTTCTGGCTTAATAGCTTCATAGTTTAAAATGTATTACTAGGCACACAATAATTATTCATTTCACTATATTTTATGTGTTATCTATGCTACATAGTTACTTTTGAGGATTCATGAGCATCTTGAGACAAAACCTTCATAAATATGAAATATTCTAATAAGAGTATTAAAGTATGTATCATGTTATGTATATGTATATATATATATATACACACATATATGTACATAAATGTATATAAGCCATACATGTATAGTCATATATGCATTGAATAGATAGTAATAAAATAACAGCTTTGAAAACCCTATGGAGCAGCTGTACTCTGCACACTTGGGGACAGCATGATTTGAAATCAACTCAACAGCAACTAGCAACAACAATCCTTTATCAAGTACTGCACTAAATATCATTGAGAGATTATTTTATTTTGTCCCTTACAAACCCCCAAGATTTAGAAGAGTATACCCATTGTACAGATGAGAAACCTGAAGTCTCAATAGGCTAAGTAAATTGCTCTTTATAGTAGTTAACAAGAGGCAGAATTTGAATTCAGGTTTTCTAGCTCCACTGTTCATACCTATATGAATATATAGTCATGTGCCACATAATGTCTATTTGGGCCACATTTGGCCACATATATGTCCATGATCCCATAAGATTATAATAGAGCTCAGCAATTCCAATCAGAGAACAGGACATAGTGAATGCAATAGCTTCCCCCACAAAGCAAGTGCATATCACATCTCTTGTATACAAAACAATTGCACTGCAACCTGTAATACACATGTTCTGATATTCATAATAAATACCTACAGTACTGGCTTATGTATGTACTATACTGTACTTCCTATGTAAAAAGTTTACTGTATACTTACCTTGTAGGCAGCAGCATACATTCTCATTTGTCACATAACTGAAGCATTGTAGCATTATCTCTCTGTTTAATTTTCTTTTGAAAAATGTTACATGAAGTGCATCATGGCTCCCAAATGCAGCAAAAGAAGTAATAGCAGCAAGAAGTAAAGGTGACTTATCAATTTGGAAGGAAGCAAAAGGTTATTAAACAATACCTACAATAAGGTAGAAATCAATGAATGCTATTGCTTGCAATTTAGGCATGTTGCATTCAACAATCGAGATGAACCTTAAAAGCGAAGGAGAAATTCTCCAAGCTGTTAAAGGATTGGCTGTACTGAAAGCTACAAGACTAATGAAAATTCTCCATATTAGATATGGAGAAATTACTAGTGATGTGATTGAGGACCAAACACAAAAGCCAATCAGTCTCAGCCCATTGAAGATCACTGTTAAGGCAAGAAGCTTGTTTGAGATAATTAAAGCAAAAGCAGCACCAGGCCATGACATGATGTTCAAACAGTGTCTAAATCACATAACATCCTATTTCACAGAAAGTATCATGGACATTAAATGACACGTGACTGTACTGCCAAATATACATATCATCTATATCTAATTAAAACCCAGTTGCCAGTAGAGTGTCTCGGAGTAGGAAGGACGTTGCTCCATAGGGTTTTCAATGGCTGATTTTTTTCAGAAGTAGATCGCAAGGCCTTTCTTCTGAGGGGCCTCTGGATGGATTCAAACTGCCTACCTTTTAGTTTACAGCTGAACACATTAACTCTTTGTGCCACTTGGATACTCCCATATTGAATGACCCCCTCGGAAGGAGGGAAAATATTAACATTCTTCAACATAATAAATGAGAGGGAATTTTATTATGACATTGTTATGGCAGACAGAGATACTGGTCCTTAAGCTTCAAAGACAACCTCTTACACATGTGTTGAGCTTGTTGATGTTGCTTTCGGCAAGAGGCTCAGCCTGCATAACTAAGCTTTCCCTCTGTTGTGGGATTAATTTCAGATATCAGAGGCATGCTGGTGTGCACTGATGGCTGGTCTAATGCTTCTGGAGGCACCCCTCATCCCTCATGCCGTGATAAGTCTTCTCTGCTGCTCTTCCATGTGGAAAATAAATTAAACTTACTTAGTATTGTCTAATAAAATGTATTACAGAGGACTCAAGGTGGAATTGCTTTATTTTGCAAAGTAAAGGGAAAGGGAGTCAGAAAATTCTGGATACAGATTTACATATTCTTTCAATATTGTTACTATTTGTTGTCCTCAAGTTGGTTCTGACTCATAGAGACCCCATGTAGAGCAGAATTCAATACTGTGACCTTTGCTGTCCTCACAATCATTGCTATGCTTGATGCCATCGTCACATCCACTGTGTCACTCCATCTCATTGAAGGAAGGTCTTCCCCTTTTTCACTGAGCCTCCACTTTACCAAGCATGATATCCTTCTCCAGGGACTGGTCTCTTCTAACAACATACTAAAGTATGAGAGATGAAGTCTGACCATTCTCACTTCTAAGGAGCATTCTGGCTGTACTTCTTCCAAGACGTATTTGTTTATTCTTCTGGCAGTCCATGGTGTTTTCAATATTCTTCACCAACACCACAATTCTAATGCATCTATTCTTCATGGGTCTTCATACATCGTCTAGCTTCCGTATGTTCCTCTGTGAGGACAGATGAGAGTAAATTTAACTGTGGGCATGGGCATATTGACTAGCTTGCTGTCTTGATTTCCTGGGGAGGAATATATATATAAAAGAGTTATTTGTGATCTATCTAATGAAGATTAAGTTTTACTAATAAGTTTATAAAATATCTGTATATTCAATAATCTCATAAAATAGTGGACTCAAAATTCTGTTGTTTGATATAAAAATTCATAGTTTAAGTGTAGGATTTCTATGGGGCCAACTAAAGCCTTGATATTTTTCTTTTGATGTTTCTTAATAATTATGAATGGTATCTATACAGCAACTCAAGCCAGAAACCTGAATGTCATCCTTGACTTGGACTTCTCCATCTCTTCCTCTTCAAATCTATCACAAATCCATATTAAATCAATGCCCTAAAAATCTCTACGATGCTTCAGTGTCTTCCTAGTCACACCCCTTTCTTCAAAGTCACTACTGTCACTTGACTGAGCCATAATAGCAGACTTATGGCTAATATTCCTGGCTATTCTCTGCTGTTCGTCTAGATTTATAATGAAACTTTTCTTATTCAATCATTTACACAATCCTTTACTGTTCTTTGATGATATCCAAAGGTCTCAACATGATCTAGAAGTTCTGAAGAACCTGACCCACATTTTCTATATGGTCTTATCTCTCAGCATTCCTTCTTTCCCCCCCCCCCCAATCTTCCCAAAACCTAGTCTGCAGTCCATGATCAAGTCAATATACATTTATAATAGGATTCCCTTTCCTCTGACTCATTCTTTGGTCTGGACCAATCTTTCTGTCCTTTCAAATAATGCCCCATTGTGGTGCAGTAAATTACCTGATATGGCTTTTCTAGCCATAAGTCTTTGTAAACTCCATGGTAGAATTTTCCATGAGCAACTGAGTAGCTCCTGATTGTTAAAGTTATCCAGCAGGGGTATTTCTGTTGAGAGTGGCATGAATCAATCTTCTGGGAAGTTCTCTCTCTCTCAGGTATATAGAATTCTGATTTTGGGATTGGTTAATGGTCACTCTGCCAGGCTCAAAAGGAGCCCTCCTAAAAGCAGAAGGAATCTCTCTGATTGCTGGCTAAGAAATATGTCATGCTGAGAGAAACGTGCTCCTGAGAGATACACTCTGCTGAGAGACACTAAGAGACACACACTGCTGAGAGGGAGACACCAAGAGACACATGCTGCTGGGAGAGAGACTGAGAGAGAGACTATTGGCTAAGAGACAGCATGCAGAGAGAGACTGAGCATTATTTCTGAACTTGAACTCTAGCCTGGTGCTTCCCTGATAAACCTCATAATCTGTGAGTTCTGTTTGGCCACTGCAGCAAATTACTGAACCCAACAGAGAGGTTGTGGGTGCTGCAGGATGAATTGTTGGTGTCAGGGTTGATGAAAGGGCTGGAGGGAGGCAGCATGTCTGGTGTCACAGGAATAGGCCTTGGCTATTGATGGTGATTCTGTCTTCTTCTTATGGGGTTAGAGGAGGTCAGAAGATGCAGCCTTCTGATTCCCCCTTTGTCACTTGTTAAGTACCATTTAGGAGCTCTGGTAGCATAGTGCTTAAGGCACTTGACTGTTAACCAGAAGGCTGGCAATTCAAACCCACCAGCCACTCCTTGGAAGGAAGGTTGGGCAATCTACTTCTGTAGTGACACCACCTTGGAAACCCAAGGAGGGGTCGTTATGAGTCAGGTCCAACTCGACAGCACATAACAACAACAACAAAAAAGTACCATTTATTAACCTCATCAACTCCTATATCCTTTAGGACTCTGATTATATACCATTTGTATTGGGCAGACTTCTTGAGGTCAGACCATTTCTCATCTTAAGGTTATATGTCTCTGCTGTGTTTCCTTCATGTCCTTTCTTATACCCTACTAACTGTAGCATGTATCTTTGAAATATCCCTCAGTGGACTCCAGGTTTGGAGAAGACAAACTGAATCTATCATCCTTGCCCAGCCTGGTGCCTATCATATAATAAAGTCATTAAATATATAGTGAATGAGTAAATTAGCTAACCATTAAAATTCCTACTGTGTGCAAGACACATTATCTTGTCTAAAGACACATTATCATGTCTAAACCATACAACTGAACAAGCAGATACTGTTTCTGTATTGTAGATATAGATGAAAAAGCTGAGCTGTGACTCTCCTGTGCATTCTTAGTTGAGAACAGCTGCATAGACAATGCTGCCTCCTACTTTCTGTGATGCTATTAATATTTTGCAGATTAAATGCAAGATGTTGCAATTATCCATGATAAGTTAAAATATATATGTTTCAGCTTGGTTTTCTGGTTATACAGGAATTTTTTAATCTTAATTGTTATATCTAATAGTTTTGCAAAAACCACATACTTAATAATGCTCCAAAGTCTTCATTCAATGAAATTATTGATTTTTAAAAAAGATTAAATGTATTTATTAGAAAAGAATAGTCTTTAGAGAGCTAATTATGAGGAACATTTAAATGTTAATCAGAAATTTGGGAATATGGTAATTTTACAAGCTAAAAATCCATCGAAAATCTCTCTCTCTTGTCTACAAAGATATAATGAGATATATCTCTTGGTGATCAAAATGATGTAATAAAATTCTATCTCAAAGGCTAGATTTAGCATTATTTAAAATATGTACTTTCATCAAGGAAGCCCAATTGGTGTTGATTTGACAAGCTTTTTAAAATTTATTTATTTAGGTCAACACATGCTGGCACCTCATTTCCTTATAAATAAGGAGAATACCCTTTGAAGAAACCAATACTTTCATATTTCTTCTATGCCTTGTAATATAATAATTTACAATAGTTTTAGAGAGCCTATTAAAAATTAACAAATGCATTCAAGCAAAAGAATTACCTATGCATTATTTTGTTTTCTTAAACTAAAATTGCCTTTTTCCCCTAGGATATATTTTTCCCCTTCTGTGTGGGATTTATATATAGCAGACACTATTGGTAGCCTGTCCATATTCCCAGAATTCACTTTTCCTGTATATGACACAGACTTACTACTATAAGCACTGTATCTCTTTCCCTAATGGTTGTGTCTGACTATAGGCACATTCTTAGCTTGGAATTGAGGAAAGCTGGAGGTTCTAGGGAGATGGTGCCTTGAGAACAATTTTCAACCAAAATGATCAGAATTGGTAGGTAAATAACTGGCTTCCTTGCCCTGTGGGTGGGACCACACCAATGCATGCTCTATGACTCCTAGAGGTTCCGAATGAGATTGAACCCCAGTTGCCTACTGTGGTAACTGCTTAATGGTTTCCTTGCCTTTCTTGTTTCACTTCTCATACTTGGGATCAGTTCCCAAGCAAATCTCTATATTCAAGGTTGGCTTCTGAATGAACTCACTCTATGGTATTATCTATCAAATCAGATGAAGATGATCAACTCCAGATTCTGCTCCTCAAGTTTTAGTGCTTTGCATTAGAATTTCCTCTTCATTTTGCACGTTTTCAAGTGAGGAAGAGAGATAGATAGAGACACATGCACACACACACACACACACACACAAGGAGACCTATTATTATTATTTTTTTCAACCCTAAGGTGTGATTTAACCTGCCACATATTTAACACTATTTTTTTTTTTCCCCTTGTAAGATATTAAATACTCTGTGGTGTATTTAAGCTACTATTTAGTGCATGAATTTGAAAACTTTGATTGTTGATATACACCCAGTGCTAGGAAAGCTGCAAGCTTTGTGGTGCCTCTATCCCTGTCAAAACTGAATTGGCTAAGGTAGCCTGTATACATCACAGTAAAACACATAAATGGTCCCAAGAAAGTGTTTACAGCTTTCTGAAGTAATTCACCTGGTGAAGTCCCTTTTCTTTACCTGACTCTTGGTTAACCCAAGGTGCTGCTAACAAAGATAAATGGTGCCCTGACAGTTTCCAATACAAGCAGGCTGACACATCAGAGACAAAAGACTATCAGTTCTGAAAGTTTGCCGGCAGTTTCTTTCTCGCTCCCTCATCAGACTAAATATGGCAGCAATGTTGGGTGTGTGATTTATACAACTCTGCAGTGCACTTTATATAGATCCTTCTTTTCAGGGAAAGTGATGAACAATACCTATGATAGATTCCTTCTAGTCAAGCATCAGAATCATCTGATGATTTAAACAAGAGTGTGAAGGGGAATGTCTGGTCTTTTCTTCTCAGACATATAAAAAACAGTAAACGAAAATTTTATTGGAAATATTATGTACTGTACAATGGTGGTAATGAACTCTGTTGAGGTTTTTGAAAGAAGGGAAGGAATCCTTACTGATAGTGTGACATGTGAGGGGTGGGTTCACAGTTTCTTGCTTCTGTTAGGCTCTGTTGAAGGCAACATGATGCTGTGGAATGAGCATGGTCTTTGGAGTAAGGCATACCAGGGCTAGAATATTGATTCTGCCACTTTCTGACTGGGCCAAATTTGGCAGGCTTTGTCCCCTAAATGAGCCCAAATGTAAAGAGCAATACAATACAAATAATACAATACAAAGTTACTGTATGAATAATCCTTGGAATTATAGAATATTTACAGTCACAATGATGTGCATGAGTTGATCATGGAGTAAGAAGTTAGTAATCTCTGGTTGAATTACTTATACAACAGCTGATTACTGATTGAGAGCCTCTCACGTGTGGTAATAATGTGAAATGGAAGGCAAGTAGAACATGATCTCAGCACATAAAGAGCTCACAGTCAAGTTTGTGAAAGAGATACACAGTTTACAGCAGGAGTGCATATCATCTCTTCTGCTAAACATTTAGGGAGCCCTGGTGGAGCAGTGGGTAGGTGCTTGGGTGCTAACCAAAGGGTCAGCTGTTCAAACCCGTTAGCCACTCTATGGGAGGATGAGGTGGCAGTCTGCTTCCATAAAGATTACAATGCTGGAAATACTCTGGGCAGTTCTACTTTGCCATATTTGGTCACTGAATCTGATTTGAATCAACAGCTGTGGGTGGGTAGCTAAACACTTGATTTTCCTTTCTTTTTCGTTTTTTAACAGAAGATTAAATTCCACTTACCAACAATTAACTGATGATTTTTTGTTTTGCTTTCCATGCCACTATTGAAATATGCCTGCTCTATAAGGTACTTGGCATAATATCTTAACCAGAAACCTATCCTGATGACAGTGCTGAGGAAAGCTGATCATTTTATAATCTTTTATCAGATAAACACCTAATACATTTTCTTTGATAGGCAATATAAGCATAATTAAATAGGGCATTGCTTATAGTATCATCTCATCTAATCTTATGACCTGATTCCTTAATTATGTCTATTTTTAATTAAGCAAAAATTGCTTTGATGTATACTGGGGCCACAAGACAGTAGGAGAAAAAAAGGAGGTTATGATGGGACAAAATAAATAAATAAAGGCAAGAGGGAGTGCTGCATTTTCTAAGGAGATTCAGCTTAATTCTGGTGAGCATAGTTAATTTAGGCTTGTCAGACTGGGGCCAATAAATAGTTGTGTGAGCAGGGTGATATGGGCCACATGAGGCACTAGAGCTCAAAGTCAGTGAGTAGAAGCCTTGGGTTTACAGATGATTTATCATGGTTAGAGATACATTCTACCATGAGTGAATAGACACTGGAAATGATCCATTATTTTCTGGAGTAGGGTTTAAAGATGTTGGGGCAGTTGTTCTTAAATTTGACTAAACATTGGAAAAACCTGAAAAGGTGTTTTTTGTTTTTTGTTTTTTGTTTTAAGTTTTAATTTATTTTAATATGATGTCTTAGCAGACCCTCAAACCAATTAAATTACAGTGTCTAGGGCTTGACCATTTTATTATAAAAAATACCTAAATATACAAAAAGTTAAAATAATTTTACATTGAATATCCATATATATTGCCATATGCATTTAAAAGTTTACTGTGTTTGCTTTATCATAAATCTATCTATCCAGCCATATTCTATTCATCCGTTAACCTATTTTTATTTTTGATGTTTTTAAGTTGCAGACATTAGTACAAAAACCAACTAAACTCGTTGTCATCCTGTCAATTCCAACTCACAGTAATGCTATAGGACAGAGAACTTCCCCATAGTGTTTCCAAGGTTGGAATCCTTACAGAAGTAGACTGTTACATCTTTTTACCATTGAGTGTCTGGTGGGTTCTGTCAGCCTTTTGTTTAACAGCTGATTACTTAACTACTGTGCACTCGGGATCTTTACATTAGCACACTTCTCCCTAATTATATCACCTTGTATATCATTAACAAGATTTTTAACAAATGCATACACTACCAATAACAAACCTCTATCAAGATACAGACTATTACCATCATTTCAAAAAATTTTGTCGTTCTCCAACACCAATAAATTTTCTATCCTTATTACCAAGATCCACCCATTTTTTTCTGAAATATTCTCCCATTACAGATTAATTATGCTTTTTCTAGAATTTTATACAAATGGAATCATACAGTATATACTCTCTCGTGTAAGGTTATTTTTCACTTCATATGTCTTTGAGGTGTATTCATGTTGTTTTTTGCATTTTAAATTTGTTTCTGTTCTACTAAATGAAGTAGCACTCTTTAACACAAATATAACACAATCTCTTTAGTTGTTTTCCTATACATAGCATGTGTGGTTAGCAGTCAAATGCCTTACACATTTTGCCAACAGAGCTCCTTATTCTGGCAAACTTTAGGGAAAATTAGAACAAATAGACAGTGAGTTTTGGAGAAAACAGCGTAATTGAAAAAAAGTGGGCCTTGAGAGACTTGGACACCCAATTCTTGCTTCAGGGCACTGAGCTTTGGAAGCTGATAATTCCAAACTCTCTTAGAGAAAATTGTACTGTTTTTAATATCTTTAGTGTCTTGATTATAATTATTGTAGATACCAGGAAAGATAGCAATTTAAGATAGGAAGCATCTGTGAGTATAGCTGAGAAGAAAAAGGGGAATCAGAGATTAAAATTTTTAACACTTCAACTTTCAATATCCCATCCCTCCCTAGGAGCAGATTCATTATATTGTATCAAATATTTTTTCTCTACTACTCCTATGAAAATGTAAATATGTAAATGTAATATGTAAATTAAACCTGTTGTTGTTGTTATGTGCCATCAAGTCGGCTCTGACTCATAGTGACCCCTCCTTGGGTTTCCTAGGCAGTATCACTACGGAAGTAGATTGCCCAACCTTCCTTCCGAGGAGTAGCTGGTGAGTTTGAACTGCCAGCCTTCTGGTTAGCAGTCAAGTGCCTTAGGCACTATGCTACCAGAGCTCCTAAATTAAACCTATAAAATATAATTGCATATGGTAAGTTAGTTTGAGCTTAATTTGAACCAGGAGCACACAATCAAAAGGCATAGTAAGTGTGGTAGTTAAGGTTGTATGTGTCAACTTGGTTAGGCCTAGTTTTGAGACTAGTAATCAACCCTCTGTTGGAATCTACTGGAGCAGCTGAGCAACTGCCTTACAGGTGTGACTGGCTTCTAGGATATAGAAGGGCAGCTTTGAGAATGGTCTCTGAGCTTTTTGGTGGATTTGGGCCCTGCATGTAGCCAAGTCTTTATCTCAGTGTCCTTTCATGTTGTCTGCTGATCTTGGTACTGTTAATGCATTTGAATTAGTGGTCTGCTGTATTGCTTGATATTCTTGAGACTATGATATTTTATGTGTCGACCTTGGGTTTGTCAGCTTCAGTAACCTGAAGCTGCCTCAGCTAAGAGATGCCCCAGCTTCAGTGGACTGGGAGCGAGAGGCAGAGATGAAAGCCCAAGGTCAAGGTGGCCAAGGGGGTTTCACCCAGCCCCTAGAGCTGGCACTTTGACCTCGGACTTCTAGCCTCCTAAACTATAAGAGAATAAATCCCTGCTTGTCCAAACCACCCATTTGTAGTATTTTCTGTTAGAGCAGCACTAGAGGATCGAAACAGTAAGGGAATAAAGATTGGCTCAAAGTAGTACAGATTCCCATTTATTATGTGCTTAATATACAACAGGAGTTGGGAAACTGCAGTCCTCAGACTAATCCTGACCTGATGCCTGTTTTTGTAAATAAAATTTTACAGAGGCACAGCCACTCCCATTTGTTTACTTGTTGTCTATGGCTACCTATGCGTTAAAACCTCAGAAGTAAAGTTTTGAGAGACTAAATGACCCACAAAGTCAAGAACATTTACTATCTGGTCCTTTTTAGGAAAACTTGCCAACTTCTGTTATAGATTATTATTAAGCTGTATAATACGTCTATAGATAAAATGGTTATGTCCATTTCAAAGATGGAAAAACTGAAGCTCAGTAGGTTAAATGACTTGTGAAAGGTAGAAAATGGACTAGAATATTAGCTCTTGGATGAATGTCTCCAATGCATATATTCTTTCTATTGTACCTTATTATTTACCTTAATTATATACAACATAATACAGAATGTCTCACTGTCATCGAGTCAGATCCAACTCATAGCAAGCCCTCCATGGGTTTCTGAGCTGGTATCACTACAGAAGTAGATCACCCAACCTTCCTTCTGAGGAGTGACTGGTGGGTTTGAACCACCAGCCTTCTGGTTAGCAGTCAAATGCCTTAGGCACCATGCTACCAGAGCTCCTTAATAGAGAACATAAATAAGATAAAATAAATCATCGTGATTATTTAATGATTTCTCATCCTTAGATATGAGATTAATAAGATAAATAACTGGTATTGAAATACAACAAATAAAGATATTTGTTTATATAACAGTACTGTGAGCAGAACTTAAACTTCAGTCTGCAGTCTTATGTATAGTATCAATTCCCATTCGGGAACAAAGAGATAGGACATCTACATATGACAGTATAATGCAAGACAGAAATATAAGAGCATCATAAACTATATTCAGAGTAGGGTGAACCTATGGACAAAAAGCATATATGAGGGAAGAAATAACATTTGAACTAACCTTTCACAAATAGGTACAATTTATACTTGTAAGATTTTAAGCTAGGAAATCAGGGAAAGTTTAAAGAACAGGCTCCAAAACACAGTTCAGGAAATGTTGCTAAAAACAAGACAGAAAACAAAGTCTTATTTTCTAAGGCCTAAAGGCCTTGAATTCCTGGTTAAGAAGCTGGAAATGAAAAAAGAGGGTTTACACTTAGGATGGCAAACCATCCTGATTTGAATGGACTCAAAAGATTAGTGGCATGTGGGATTTGCAGTGTTAAAATCAGGATAGTCTCAGGCAAACTGAGATGATTGGTTATTCCATTTACACCCCTTCATACACACACACTTCCACCTAGACTAGTGTATGTTGTTTTGTTGTTTTGGGAGCCATCAAGTTGGTTCTGACTCATGTGAAAGAATAGAACTATCCCACAGGGTTCTCTTAGCTGTAATCTTTGTGGAAACAGATTGGCAGTCTTTGCCCTGCAGAATACTGGGTGGGTTCAAACCACCAATATTCCAGTTAGCAAGCAAGTGCTTAACTGTTGCACTACCAGGGTGCATATATTCCGGAACAAATAATGGCCATGATCCTTCCTAATTCCTTTTTGTTTGTTTCTTTGTTCTTAAGGGATTAAGAGAAAAAAAGGAGTGAATTGAATCAACTTTAATTCACTTAAGGATGATGTAAGAATTGTTGTTGTTGTTATGTGCTGTCGAGTCAGACCCGACTCATGGTGACCCCTCCTTGGGTTTCTGAGGCGGTGTCACTACCGAAGTAGATTGCCCAACCTTCCTTCCAAGGAGTGGCTGGTAGGTTTGAACTGCCAGTCTTCTGGTTAGCAGTCAAGTGCCTTAGGCACTATGCTACCAGAGCTCCCGATATAAGAATTAGTTGCTGATTTATTATCAATGATATTTCATTTTAGGAAATCCTAATGTTATTGACATCCAGTATGAGAACTATAGAAAAATGCTGATACAAAAGAAACTAATTAATAAAACATTCTATTCTATAGCAAGAAAGAGAATCAGGTACTTTCCTTTTAGGATTGGTTTTATAAATAGTTTTTTAATTAAAAATTATCTTATTTTTTGTTATATATTAATAAATATATTTAAATTGTTACTAACATATTGGACATAGCAAACTTTGATTACTTAAGGGCACTTGATATAAAATGACATTTGATTTATTCATTTGTTTGTTAATTTATTCAATCACTCAAGGAGAGTTTTTGAAATCCTGCTAAATGTGGGAGAAATAAAGAAGAATAAGATAAATGGCTTACCTTCAAGAATCTCAGGGTTTCTATAGTAAAGGAGCTATATAAACGAAAAATAGGGGGGAAAAGATAAAGAACATATGTCAGGTATTGCGGAGGAAAGGATTATTTGTACTTTTCATTAGAAGGTCAGGGAAGACTTAAAATAAGAGAAGATATGTGAGAGGAGCTTGGATGTGTATTTAGATATTTGCTAGTGTCTAAGTTTTGCTTATAGAGAAATGATTCAATGAAACCAGGGAATGAGATATTGGAGTCTATGCTGAACTAGAGGATAAGCAATTGGGGCCTAATGGAACAGGTCAGATATTTATTGAGAAAGTAGAGAAAAATGGTAACCATGGGGTGGCTATAGATCATGGAGAAATGGATGTGGATGTCAGAAGTGAAGAAGTATTTCTCATGGATTAAGTCACAGGTGTACTAGAGTCAGAGTGATCACAAGTAATCCAGTGATCCAAACCTGAGAGAAGACTAAGAAGAAATATAAGAGAATTTCCAGTAACTGGGCCAAAATTAGAATGGTGGCAGATCTGGAGCGCTAGCAGAAACTGAGGGTGTAAGCACATTGATGCATTGTTTTGAATGTGTTAGCCTAGTTCATGAGTTCTTTTTTTGTTTCATTTTTTACTTTCATTGTGGTATAAACAAATACAACAAGACATTCACCAGCATAATAACTTCCACATATACAGCTCAGAGACATTAATTGCATTTTTCATGTTGTACCACCATTGTTGCTATAATTTTCCAAAATATTCTATCACCTATTAGCATAAACTCAATTCCCCCCAAACAAGAGCTTCCCCTTTCCCATTCTCTCCTACTCCTGATAACCTATCTAACTAGAAATATATCCTCCCCTCCCATCCCTGGTAATCAACAAGGGAAGTTTCCTTCTATGTATAAACCTCTGGTAGCATAGTGCCTAAGGCACTTGACTGCTAACCAGAAGGCTAGCAGTTCAAAACCCACCAGCCACTCTTCAGAAGGAAGGTTAGGCAATCTACTTTGTAATGATACTGCCTCGAAAACCCAAGGGGGGGTCATTATGAGTTGGGTCCTACTCAACAGCAAATAACAACAACAACAATACAATATTTGTCCTTCTGTGACTGACTTATTTTACTCAATATAATGCCCTCCAACTTCATCCACATTATGTGGTGTTTGGCAGATTCTACATTATTCTTCCCTAAGGCACTTGACTGCTAACCAGAAGGCTGGCAGTTCAAACCCACCAGCCACTCCTTGGAAAGAAGGTTGGGCAATCTACTTCCATAGTGATACTACCTCGGAAACCCAAGAAGGGGTCGCTATGAGTTGGGTCCGACTCGACAGCACATAACAACAACACAACAAGAACGTTATTCTTCAGAGTTGCATAGTATCCCATTGTGTGTATGCATGCAGTGCATTGTTTATCCCTTCCTTGGTTGATGGGTACTTAGATTGTTTCCATCTCTTTGCTATTGTGAATAGTGTTGTGATGAACATGGGTGTGGATATATCTACTCATGTGTTGCCTCTCATTTCTTTAGGATATGTACTTAGTAATGGGATTGCAGGATCAAATGTTATTTTTATGTTCAACTTTTTAAGGAATTGCCATGCTGATTTCTACAGTAGTTGTATCATTCTACAGTCCCATTGCATGATAGTCCTAATCTCTCCACATCCTTACCATCGTTTGTTATTTTCTGTCTTATGAACTTCGCTATTAATGCTGGGGTGAGATATAATTTGCATCTAGACTGCTAACCAGAAGGCTGGTGGTCCAAACCCACCAGCCACTCCTAGGAAGGAAGGTTGGGCAATCTACTTCCGTAGTGACATTGACTTGGAAACCCAAGGAGGGGTCGCTATGAGTCGGATCTGACTCGATGGCACATAACGACAACAACAATGGCTAATGATCACAAACATTTCTTCAAGTGTTTTTGACTGCCTGAATGACTTCTTTGGTGAAGGGTCTGTTCATATCTTATGCTCATTTTTTTAAATGGATTGTCTTTTTGATGTTGAGGTGTTGGTGTTTTCTATAAATTTTAGAGATAAATCCTTTGTCAGGTATGTCATTGCTGAATGTTTTTTTCCCATTCTGTAGGTTCTGTTTTGATTCTTGTGAAGAAATCTTTTGAGGCATATAAGAATTTAATTTTTAGAAGGTTCCAATCATCTGGTTTATCTTCTGCTGTTTGTGTATGTTGGTTTATGCTTGATAGTCTATTTATGGCATAACTTAGGGGCTCTACTTTTTCTTTGATGAACTTTATAGTTTTAGGTTTCATATTCAAGTCTTTGATCCATCTGGAGTTAGTTTTTGTGTATGGTGTGCTATATGCATCTTTTTGTTTTCTACAAATACTTATCCAGTTATGCTACCACCATTTGTGAAAGAAACTATCTCTTCCCTATTTAATAGATTTGGGCCCTTTGTCAAAGATCAAAAAAGCTTGATGGATAGATTTCTGGTTTCTTGATTCTGTTCTACTGGACTAATATGCTTGTCATTGAACCAATATCTGATTGTTTTGACAATTGTGGCTGTATAGTAGGTTTTGAGATCTGGGAATGTGAGACCTCCTACTTTGTTTTTCTTCTTCAGTAGTGTGTTGCTTATCCAAGGTCTCTTTCTATGTCATATAAAATTAGTGATTGGTGTTTCCATGTCTTCAAAGAATGTTGATGGGATCTGGATTGGGAATGCATTGAATGTATAGATTTCTTTGGGTAGTATTGAAATTTTTCAATGTTCAATGCTCCTATCCATGAGCATAGAATATTTTTCTGTTTATGTAGATCTCTTATAATTTCTTGAAGTAGTGTTTTTAGTTTTGTTTGTATAGGTCTTTTGTGTTCCTCATAATGTCTATTCCCAAGTATTTTATCTTTTTGATAGCTAATATAAACGGTATTCATTTCCTTATTCCTTTTCAGCAATCTCTTTGCTGGTCTAGAGAAATCCAATTGATTTTTGCTTGTTGATCTTGTACCCTGCCACTATGCTAAATCTTTCAATAAGTTCCAGTAATTCTCTTTCTCAGTCTCTTGGGTTTTCTATGTATAGGATCATATTATCTGCAAATAGGGATAGTTTTACTTCTTCCTTACCCATTTGGATGCCTTTGAATTGCCTTTCTTGCCTTGGTGACCTGGCTAGGACTTCCAATACAATTTGAATAGAAGCGGAGGTAGAGGGTACCCTTGTCTGGTTCCTGTTCACAAGGAGAATGGTTTCATTCTCTCTCCATTGAGAATAATGTTGGCTGTTTGTTTGGCATGCATCCCTTGTCCTGTTGAGAAATGTCCTTCTATTCCTATTTTCTGCGAGTTTTTACCAGGAATGGTGTTGGATTTTATCAAATGCCTTTTCTGCATCTATTTATATGATCATGTAATTCTTTTCTTTTATTTTCCTTATGTGATGGATTATGCTGGTTGTTTTTCTAATGTATTATCATATTTGCAACCTGGTATGAATCCTCCTTGGTCATGATGTGTTATTTTTTGATATGTTGTTAGAGTCTATTGGCTAAGATTTTGTTGAAGATTTTTACATCTATATTCATGAGGGATATTGGTCTGTAGTTTTTCTTTCTAGTGACATCTATGCCTGGTTTTAGTATCAAGGTTATGCTTGATCCATAAAATGAATTAGGGAGGATTCCATTCTTTTCTCTTCTCTGGAATGGTTTGAGTAGGATTAGTGTCAATTCTTCTCTGAATGTTTGGCAGAATTTTACAGTGAAACTCCTGGGCCAGGAGTTTTCTTGACAGTAATTTTTTTAAGACCTGTTTATTTTCTCCTTTTGTTATGGGTTTGTTCAGATTTTCTACCTCAGTCTGTGTTAGTTTAGGTAAGTAGTATATTTCTAGAAATTTGTCTATTTCTTCTAGGTTTTGAAATTTTTTTGAGTACAGTTCTTCAGAGCATTCTGACATTATTCTTTTTATTTCTGCTGCCTCTGCTGTGATGTCACCCATGTCATTTCTTATTTGTGTTATTTGCATCTTCTTCTTTTCCTTTGCTAAGTTTGCCAGTGGTTTGTCAATTTTATTAATCTTTTCAAAGAAACAACTTCTAGTATTATTAATTTTTTCTATTGTCTTTCTATAATCTGTTTCATTTATTTCTGGTCAAATATTGATTATTTTTTCTGGTGACTGTAGGCTTTTATTTATTTATTTATTTTTTTGCTGCTCATTTTCTGATTGTTTGAGATGTTATGTTAAGCTTTTGCTTTTGGCTCTTTCTTCTTTTTTGATGTGTGCATCCATTTCTATAAATTGCCCTCTGATCACTGCTTTTGCTTTGTCCCAAAGATTTGACATGTTGTGTTTCCATTCTCATTTGATTCAAGGAGTTTTTGTTTGTTTGTTTGTTTCATTTTTTATTTACCCTATTACCCAATCATTTTTGAGGAGGGTGTTACTCAGTTTTTATGCATTTGCTCTTTTCTCATTGGTTTTCCCAGTGTTGATTTCTAATTTTATTTTGATCTGAGAAGATGCTTTGAAGTATTTCAATGATTTAAAATGTATTGAGACTTCCTTTGTGGCCTAACATATGGTCTATCCTGGAGAATGTTCCATGTGTGCTAGAAAATAATGCATATTTTGCTGTGCTGGATGAAGTGCTATGTAGATGTCTGTAAGGTCAAGTTGAAACAGTTGCTGTCTTCCACTCAGTTAGATAAAAGGAAAAAAAAAAAATTAAAAACCACCAAAAAAAAAAAAAAAAAAAGAAAGCAAAAGAACAAAAAACTCAAACTGCATAAACAAACAGGAACAATGTCATTTTAAAAAATGCAATAAATGAGAAGAAAGATCTTCAAAATACACTAAAAGAAATATAAAAGAAAAATAATGAGAACATGAAGAAAAAAGACCATAATATCTGGGGAAGGAGGAATGACAGAAAAGTGCAAGAGTAAAAGACTAAAGAAAAAATGGGTAAAGTGTAAAAGATAAAATAAGGGATGGGAAGAACCAAAAGACAGAAAATAAAAATAAAAAAAAAAAAAAAAATGGGAACAAGGAAAATGGAAGAGAGAAAAAGCAAAGCACAAGAACCAGGGATAGGAAAAGGGGGTGGGGTGGGGAGGAAGGAAGAAAGGAGGAAGAGAAAAAGAATAATTTAAAAACAAACAATAACAAAACTGGGGGGAGAGATGGGGCATGGCACCTGGGCTCTGTCAGGGCACAGACCAGGATGGAGTCCCTGCTGGTCAAGACAGTGGGTGGAGAAGGGAAATGGTGGCACCTCAGTTCACCAAGAGTATGTGGGTTATAAGAGTAACAAGGGGAATATGGCACCTCTGCAATCTTTAACTCTAGCGTGGCCACCTGTGCTGTCCTCGGCAAGTGGAGCCCACTCCTATGTCGTGGACCAAGTAAGAATACCACTTAGACATATTCCAAATGGTCACAGCCACTGCTTGTGAACATTCAAAATGGCTGTGCCCTCAGGACAGTTGCTATGGTTCACAGGTCTTTTCATCTCCTTCTTGGTTGTTTTCCTTTCTAATTGTCAGGCACCAATGCAGTCTTTGCCCATGTAGTCATTAGTGAGCAGAGCTAATTCTTAGGTCGCTACCAGGATATATTCAAAGTGGCTGTGCCCTCCAGAAAGCTGGCAGTCTGCAGCTCCATTTGTCTCCATTCTCACTGTTTTTATTCCAGTTCTTCAACTAAACAAACTCACTTTCATGTCATCTGATCCAACTCATAGCGACCCCTCCTTGAGTTTCTGAGGCAGTATCACTACAGAAGTAGCTTGCCCAATATTCCTTTCGAAGAGTGACTTGTGGGTTTGAACCACCAGCCTTCTGGGTAGCAGTCAAATGCCTTAGGCACTATGCCACCAGAGCTCCTAGTTCTTCTGATAGTTGGTATTTAATCCACTTTATCCGTGCCTTCAAAGCTCAGTGTTCCAGAATTGTCTTCTGTATCTGTGTCAAATAGTTTCTCTTTTCTTTGTTGAAGAGGGTCTGGGTATCTTGTCTGCCTATTCAGCTGTCTTGCCAGAACTCACCCCTAGTTAATGCATTCTGGAGAACAAGCTACCACTACTTAGAAAAATAATGGTTTGCCATCGTGGCTCAGTGGTAAAATACTCATCTTCTATGTGATTGACAGAAGTTTGAATCCCAGCCATTTTACTTAATGTGCAGCCACCACCTGTCTGTCAGTAGAGAATTACACATTACTATGGTTCAAACCCACCAGTCACTCCTTGGAAGGAAAGTTGGGCAATCTATTTCCATAGTGATACCACCTTGGAAACCCAAGGAGGGGTCGCAATGAGTCAGATCTGACTCGATGGCAGTGTGTTTGGTTTTGGTTTTGGTATGATGCTAAGCAGGTTTTGGCAGAGCTTCCATACTAAGACTAGAAAGAAAAGCCCAGGTAATTTACCTCTGAAAATCAGCCAATTAAAACCTTCTGGATCATACCAGTCCAATCTGCGACCATTCATGGGGCTGATACAGGACTGGACAGCATTTTGTTCCACTGTACAGAGGCTGACATGGTGGCAGCTAACAACAACACAAGGGTTTGTTCACTCTAAAATCCAGATATTTTACTTCTAGGTATAGGTTCCAAATAAAGTATTGCACAGATTTGTAAGGGAGATAGTATAAGGGTGTTCATTTTAATGTTGTTATGGTAGCAGGGATTTGAAGACAACATGGGTGTCTGTTCATGGGACAGTGAATAGGTAGAATATAGAGGAGTAAAATGCAATAATTAGAAACCATATATGGCGACAAAGACGGATCCAAAAACAGAGCTTAGGCAGAAAAAAACAAATTAACGGGACAAAATGACATCTATAACACAATTTCATTTCCATAAATTAAATATACATGTGCACAAAACAACAATACAGTCATTTCAGCATAATGCCATGTATGAGTTCCTAAAAATAAAATCATACAATAAAAATCCACAAGGCCTGTGAATAAAATGAGTTTAAGGGTACAGGGCAACACTCAAAGATCTTACCAGGAACATTAAAAAATAGGAATCTAACTTAAAAAATCTAGCATCTGTTAAATGGTTAAGAAATACATTCATTCAACAATAAATATGGTGCTTGACCTTGAAAAAGACCTGAAGTTTTCTTGTGGAAGTGGACTTGGGAAGACTTGCAATTTGTAAGCTATTGCAAAGAGCTAGAAGGAGGTTTATCTGAAACACCAGGGCTGGATGTGGATGGTTCATATCACCCGTGGTAGACTGAGATGCTGATAGATGTTTGAGGAGTGTGTATGTGTGTGTGTTCATTTTTGCGTTCCTGTGAGGCTCCAGTCAGCTGGGTGCAATGTGCTGCATTCACCTAGAGTTCCTCCTGAACAGAATCATACAAATCGAAAAATTTGTGTCGTGCTCAAATTGCTCCCTATGTCAATAGCATTGGAATGGATTCATGGTTACAAAGCAAGCATTATAGCAGAAAAAGGCTGTATTTGTTTCATAGGAACACATGCAACAAAGGGGACGAAGCATTGAGAAAAGAGAAAATACATAAATATATAAAATGAGAGAGAGGCTATTCGTGAACCAATGATGACAACTGACAATGTATCCTGAATTGAAGAGCATGATTAATCAATTTACTGCTACTTCAGTCAAAAAAAAAAAAAAAAAAAGAAGAGGAGGAGGAGAATTGGAGGGAATGTCCTGTAGATAAGGAGAATATTTCAGGGGAAAGTCCATGAGAATTTCAGTGCTTGATTCGTTTTTTTGTGTATACTGAGAACTAACCAAATGAATGTTGTTGTTATTTTTATGTGCCGTCGAGTCAGACCCAACTCATAGCATCCCTTCCTTGGGTTTCCAAGGCACTATCACTATGTAGATTGCCCCATCTTCCTTCCGAGGAGTGGCTGGTATATATAAAAAAAGAGCAGAGGGTTGCAGAGAATCCCAAATACAGGTATTAGCAATGGAAAATGTCTTTAAAGATAGGCATACAGCATTGCAATGGTGCAGAAAACTAAGCAACATGATTGTATGGAACGAGAGAGAAAGCCAAAGAGGATGGAGAGAAAAAAATTCAGCACAGATAATGGTTGATAATAAACAGGAAGTTGATCTCTAAATCAGCTGGAGACACGAGTCTCGATAAGCTCCCTTGCATTTTGGGCTTTGTGAGCGGTAATACCCATATATCCTTCCCAATATATGGCTCATTTAAAAATCTAGTAGGTTATATAGCCCAAAATCATCAATGCTGGGAAGCTACACAGAATATCCAATAATTTAGTGACTGCCTCTTGGTTTGATCACGTAACACAGAGGGATGGTTATAGAGGAACACAGAAACTGTAAAAGGAGATGAGAAAAGTAGTCTGCAGAGGAAATAAAATCCGCAGATCCAAGGACAAAAATGAGAAACCAGCCTCTGGATGGTAATGAACAATAATACAGTTGATGATAAAAGTGAAAGGTGATAATGAATCACTTTTACACAGATGAATATTCACTGGGATGATACGGTTTAAAAGAAAAAAAGTGCTTTCTGGAAATTGAAAGATGCTGAATTTGGAAAAGACAAGTTAATATTTCCCCTTTGGAATGATGTGGGCTGGACTGCAATGTAGAAACATGCATTCCAATTTAAAATCAGAGTTTTTTTTTTTTCTTTTTTAATGCTAAATATAAAGTCAATATAATACAAAGGATAGAGGAAGGGAATAAGGTAGGTAGGAGAGAGGAACTCATAAAGCAAAGCTCATGTTAGGTCATTTAATTGCTAGGTTAATATGATTATCCTTGAGTAACCCAGCTCTCAGTTAGATCATCTTGCCTCTCAATCTAGGTAGTATTAGATTTAGTTAGCCTCACCACCCACTTGGGCTTGCAGACAACAAATTAAAAAAAAAAAAAAAAAAAAATCAACTCAATTCTGACTCATAGCAACCCTAGAAGCAGACTGCCACATCTTTCTCCCATGGAGTGGCTGATGGGTTCACACAGCTGACCTTTCAATTACCAGCTGAGTTTTTAGCCGCTGTGCCACTAGGGCTGCTCAGATAACCAGTCCTTTCCCAATATGTCTGAAATCATGCTTTCACGGTCACTTAAGTATCTGGGCATCTGCTGTTTTAAACACCTCTATCCTGGACCATCTTTGTCGACCAATGTGAAACTCAATCACTTCAATTTCCATCAAGTCAACACTCCTAACAAATATCTTAGTCTATGAGACTGTCCTTAAGATATGATGGTAAAACAGACAAGAGTTTGCATCATAACAACATAAACTTTAAATGGAATATTAAGAAAAACTTGCTCTTGCAGCACCTTGAGGCCCCCCACCAATAGAATACAAATTCTATTATGATACCACACACACACACACAAAAAGAAAAAAAACAGTGTAGGGTTTCATGAAATTTTAACCTCTGTCAATTTTAGCAGGAGCTCTGGTGGCACAGTGCCTAAGGCATTGACTGCTAACCAGAAGGCTGGTGGTTCAAACTCACCAGCCACTCCTCAGAAGGAAGGTTGGGCAATCTACTTCTATAGTCATTCTGCCTCGGAAACCCAAGGAGGGGTTTCTATGAGTCAGATCTGACTCTATAGCAGTGAGTTTTTGAGTGAGTTGATTTTAGCGGCTCTTCATCCGGCCATCTTCTCTGGTCTGTTCTTCATCTCTTCAATTGTCAGTGTTTTCTCTTCTCTTCTATTTTGAGATCTGTTGTCCCATGTAGAGCCTTTTGACCCTTTCCACTGAAGCCATGGCACCAGTCAACTAACACCAGACATTATCAAGAGGCTTTTTACTTATAAACAATGTTAGCTCCCTAATAGAAATTCCGGTTGTCATGATGATAAATTCTCTTACTTCTTTGCACTCATTTTTATGGATGACAACTGAGGTTCAATGAGGTTGAATGACATAGGCAAGATCACAAAGCTACTCCTGAAGATGAGCCATTGCTCAAAAGCTGCTCTATTTCTTTCTTTTTGATCAGTATACTTTATTTTTAGAGAAAATAGGCTTATATAAAAATTGCATAGTAAGTACAGAGTTCCCAAACACAAAAATGATACACTATTATTAACTAAAGTCTATAGGAGAAGACTTGGTGATGCAGTGGTTAAGCATTCGGCTGCTAACAGGAAAGACTGATGATTTCAACCCATTAGTGACTCTGCTGGATAGAAGACCTGGTGATCTGCCTCCAGAAAGATTATAGCCTAGGAAACTCAATGGGACAGCTTTATTCTGTCATACAGGGTCTTTATGAGTTAGAATCAATGTGGTGGCACACAATATACATACACAAAGTCAATAGATTACATTGGGGTTCACTGTGCATTTTATAGTTCTATGGGTTTTAGTAAATGCTTGATGTCATATAGTCACTGTTACAGGATCATGCAGAATAATTTCACTGTCTTTTCTGGTTACCTAGTGCCACTCTGACAGGAATATACCACAAATGGGATGGCCTTAACAAACAGAAGTTTATTCTCTTACAGTTCGGGAGGCTTGAAGTCCAAGTTCAAAGTGCCAGGCTCTAGAGGATGTGTGAAGGCACCTCGACCTTGGGCTTCAGCTCTGCCTCTTGTTCGCAGCCCACTGAAGCTAGAGGCATCACTTTACTCAGGCAGCTACTGGCTACTGAGGCTGACAAGCCCAAGGTTCACAAATAAAATGGCATAGTCCCAATGTTACCAAACCACATGGAAGGCCATTAATTCAAGTCCATTGTAAGTCCCAAGGTCGGTGGAGCATGGCAGGCTGCTGAACAATGGCATGGCTACATGCAGGGCCCAAGCGTGCCATAACTAGAGACTATCCCCAAGGCTTCTCCTTATATACAGAAAGCAGACCAAATCCCAAAGGCAGCTACTCAACTGCTTGTGGTAGATCCCACCATGGAGTTGATTGCCAGTCTCATTGTAGGCAATAACTACCACCAACTTCCCAGCCACTCAACAAGGCCCAGCCAAGTTGACATACAAATTTAACTACCACACTGCCCTACAAATTCCCTGTGCTCCACCTATTCATCCCTCTACTTTTTCCCTGAACCCATGGCAACCACTGATCTTTTCTGTCTATAATTTTTTTTCATTTTCCAGTGTGTAATATAATCAGAAAAATATGGTATGTAACTTTTACAAACTGGCTTCTTTAACTTAACAATATTTATTTGTTTCCTCTGTGTATTGTCATGGCCTGATAGCTCACATCTTTTTATCACCAAATAACAGTCTATAGTATTGATGTTTCAGTTCGTTCATCTATAAAAGCTATTTTAGTTAGTAAAAAGAAGAGAAGCATATTCAAATGTTTCCTACTCATCAGGTCCAGTACCCAGGGATTCCATTATTTAATTTGCCGAGAAAGCCTATCAGGTCAGATTTGTTCCCTACATTTTACAGGGCAGGAGACTAGAGCTCAAAAGTATAGGGTACTTATATAGCTAATATGGGAGCTCTGGTGGCATAGTGCTTAAGGCATTTGACTGATAACCAGAAGGCTGGCAGTTCAAACCCACCAGCCACTCAGAAGGAAAGTTGGGCAATCTACTTCCATAGTGACACTGCCTCAGAAACCCAAGGAGGGGTCACTATGAGTCAGGTCCAACTCGATGGCAGTGTGTATATAGCTAATATATGGCATTTATATTTTCTGGGTAAAAGATGGAAGGAAGAAGGAGGAAAAACCAAATACTTTGGGAAGAGGAGTCTGCTGTTGAGAACATTTGGTAATCGAAGGGTAATGGGGATTTCATGTTAGTGTGACCTTTTACTCTGGAAATGCACAGAGTCCTGTCTGCACTTTCCTTATTTTCTAGTCATGAAACTGATGCATTTTTCTCTTTCCCTCTCTCTGTTCTTCCAGTTCTTTGGCTACTGGAAGATCCAGATATTTGTGGATTATAGAAAGTAGCAAAAAAGACACTTATTATACTATCCCTGGTTTGCCCTGCTACTCTCATTTACACTGAAAGGCTGGCAGTGTGCAGGCAGTTTTGGACTTGCCTATTGGAAAGGAGGTCTTTGTCATGTGGAGAAGAAGTGTGGATGAGAGAAGCTGCTGTTTGCAAAAATTGTTTCTAAGGTGGGCAAAGATTATTTATATGATTTCTTCTTTAGAAATTGGCACTGTCCGAAATCTGCCGTGGTCCTGGTTAGGCTGAAAAGTGAAATGTAAATAGGTTATGACAGCACCCTGATGGGAGCACTGCACAGACACAGGTCTTTTCACTGCTTGGTCCAGGCTGTATTCCTGGCTTCAGCAGGTTTTTGATGTCCTCCTTTATATCTGAACTGCAAGTGATGGGATTAATAATGCTCCCTTTCCTGTACTTTTCCAACTCTGGAGAATGTGACAGATTTCTGATCTTCCCATTTCTGGCTTCCCCTACAGATCAACTCATGGGCTCTTTTCCTTTAAAGAGATTTGTGAGAGGAGACTAATTTCAGCAGTAAGAGCAGGACCTCTTACTTCAAATCCCAGCTCTGTCACTTTCTATGGGGTATCCTTGTGTAAGCTACTCAAACAACCCTGCCTTGGTTTCCTCATCTATAAAATGGAGCCAATGATGGCAGTATTGATCTCAAAAGATCAATGTGAATATTAATTAATATTTATAAAACACTTATAACAGTGCATGGCATTGCAAGTGTTACATAAACATCTGTTCAATTGAAAATATAATATGTAAATTCTGTGGGCAAGTAGACACAGACAGGTATCAAAATTAAGCAAATCTTTGCTCAATTCTGAATCCCTTCACCTCTACCCTAGTACTTCCTTCCATGGTATGTACCCTGTTTTATAGAAAGTATCTGTATCCATGCTAAACTGTAAACTTCCTAAATGGAAGACTCTGTTCTTATTTTATCCCCACTACCTAGCACTGGGTAATTAACTGAAGTCCTTATAGCTGTTTTCTACTGATTACACTGCAGATTCACCTCTGAGAAGCTACATGAAAGCATTGGAAGTCTGTTCTTTGCATTTTTGTTGCTCCTATCCTGATAGTGGCTAAGACACTTGCCTGCTAACCAGACGGCTGGTGGTTCAAACCCACCAGCCACTCCTCGGAAGGAAGGTTGGGCAATCCTACTTCCGTAGTGATACTGCCTCGGAAACCCAAGGAGGGGTCGCTACGAGTTGGGGCCGACTCCACGGCACATAACAACAACAACAACAACATCCTAATAGAAAGCCAGAGACATACCTTATCCTAGCAGAATCCCTCCCTCCCCACCCCCTAGTCATGAATGAAGAAACCATCTAGAAAGAAAACAGTAGACTTGAGACCTTCCCAGCTGGCTGGTATCAGCTTCCTGAGGATCTATCTTGCTTGAGAATAATCTCTTTTCAGTTTTCCTCCTGTTACCTGTGGTGATTTCAAATTAGGATGGATCAAGGTCATTTGAAATCCTTATACAACACACTTGGGAACCAGTGAGGTGGAACTGAAGAGTCTGGAAAAGATCCAGGTTATTTTGAGGAAACTTAGGGTCGAAAGATCCGAGCTGCTTAGAGCCACCTAATTTCCCCAAGGAATTTACTGGCAAGTGTTACACCATGGGTAAGACCAAATAGCTAAGGCAATTTGGCACAGCTCGTCTTGATGGCCAAGAAGAAATGTGCTTAACAGGAGATAAACTCATTGCCAGAACCATCCATGCTAGGAAAAAGAAAAAAAAAAAAAAAAAGGAAATTTATAATGAACTACTTTGTGTATAACTGGCCATGTTGCAAATACAGAAAGGAAAGTGAAAAAAAAAATCATTCTCATCAAACAAATAGTGAATATAGCTTTCAAACATGAAGTATAAAATGTGGAAGTTATTATGTTGGCAAATGTCTTGTTGTGTATGTTTTCACTACAATGAAAGTGAAAAAAAAACTGATGAAGTGCAGATCTTCACAGATTTAAATGCAGAATTTTGCACTGGGAGGTACTCAATAAATTTGTGTATGTGTGCATACACACACACAAACACACATGCATATGTATATTATTATTTTTTCAATAAACAGTATTTATTATATTATTTCAATATATATTTTTCATTAAATTATATTGTATATTATTTATTTCAATAAATAAAAGAATGCATTTTAATAGTACAGGTTTCATGTGAAACAAAGGCAAAATATTGAATTAAATGGTGGTCTCATCTACTTCCAAACTCTCCTCACTCATTTATCTAAGGGCACTTTGATTCCAGGACATTCCCAAAATTCTGTGTGAAGAGCATAGGCTTTGCAGTCACACAGACTTGCATTAAAATTTTAGCTCCTCTATTTGCTTGAAGTATGATCTGAGAAAAGTTAATCGGCATCTTTACACCCCAGATAATCAGTTGTAATAACTAAAACATAGTGAAATGTCAGCTTGTCAGAGAAGTTGAAAGGAGCAAATGAGAAGATATAACTTAAGACATGTACCGCAATAGATCCAATAAATATTCAATAAGATACTTGATTCATTTCTAATTTATGCTAGAGCAGAGGCCCTGAAATACTGACTTTTGTTTGAGTGTTCTTGGTAAAAAGAGTGAGAGTCTGAAACGTTCCCCTTTCATTAAGTTCTGTGATACCTGGTTGTATGACTTTGTAACCCAAATAGCAGAATGCCACCATTATCTTGGACTTAAGGCCTTCTATCATAGCTAATTTATGTTTTATTTCACAAAAGACCTTTCATATAGTGGGAAGTCAATAAATATTTCTGGAATAAATTAATTAAAAACTAACCAGCCTGAATCCTCAAATAACAAGATATTGTCATTGTTTTTCCCTATACTCCACTCAGGAGGAAAAAAAAAAAAACATGCAAATAATAACAAACTAATATAGGAAGTTAATGGAATTTAATTGTGCATGAGCATATGTATTTAATGCCTTAGGTATGGTCTATGGTAGTGAAAGATTCAATAGGTATAAATTTCCTGTTTATTCAACCCTGTTGTTGTTGTTGTTGTTGTGTGTTGTTAAGTCAATTTCAACTCATAGCAACACCAGGCACAACAGAATGAAACACTGCCTAGTCCTGTACCATCCTCAGAGTCATTGCTATGTTTGAACCCCTGCTGGCAGCCCCTGTGGCCATCCATGTCTTTGAGAGTCTTCCTCTTTTATTTTTTTGCTGACCCTCTCTTTACCAAGCATGATATCCTTCTCCAGGGACTGGTCTTCCCTGATAACATGTTCAAAGTATGTAAGATGAAGTTCTAAGAAAGTTCAGTATTCTTCTAAGGAACTTTCTTCCAAGATAGATTTAATTGTTCATCTAGAAGCCCATGATATATTCAGTATTCTTCACCAAAGCCATAATTCAGAGACATCATCAATTCAACCCTAGATTGTTAGAATCCATGTTCAGAAAAATGACTCTTCAACCCCATGATTATACATGACTTCATCATTGTAAATAAACAAATACATACATTTAGTAGTGTAGAAGGACATTCTCAACAGGAAAATAAAAGAAACATTGCATTGTCACTCTGTCATCTGAGCCCTGGTCTACCAGTTAGTTGCATGAATTGAGATAAGTTTATTTTCCTCTCTGGATCAATTTTCTCCTCAACATAGGGAAGATATTGCACTTGGTAATCTCTAAAGTATTTTCTACCATGAAAATATTTATGATTATGTAGCCAGAAACATGATTAATATGCTTTAAGAAGACCCATATGTGCTCTCTTATAGCATTTGGCACCATACACAGGAATGATGTGTTTATTTACCTGCCTGCCTCAATACACTGTGAACTTCTCTGGGGGCCAGCCTTGCCCTATCTTAGTGTCTGGAACAGAGTACACTTTAAAGGATTAAATGATTTTCATTAATTATATTACTCAAATACATCACGACGTTTCCAAATTTGATTTGTTATTTAGCCTATTTAAAACAAACAGGTAAGGATACTTTTCAAATGATCCTAGCTGCCATAACTCTAAATGTATTTCAGGTAATGTAGTGACAAGAAGGTTAACATTAAATGATTAAAAATAGTTCAGTGTGCCAGTTTTCAAAGGGTGTGCCATACATTGCTGGAAGCAGTCACTTTCCACCTCACTTTTGATAACAGGCAGAACATTTGCCTCTGCCTTTGAACTTGCAATAGTCAACATTTTTATCTGTGGTTAGGCTGAAGATATAGTGGACAGCTCATCAAATGCATGGGTGATAAGAATATGGGAAGAGAAAACATACAGTTTTATGTGTGAATAATGATGCAAAGAGACATTGATAGGCTAAATGATAAGAAAAATTAATTCTCACAAAACCAAATTGAACCAGAATAATGTCCTATCCACTGACCTGAAAAAACCAAATGTGTTTGGATGGGATGAGGAAGATACAACGTAGTGGTTGCAAATGTAAAAATGTCTTAAAGACTGAAAAACAAATAATGTGGTTGTCATTAAGTGCTATCGAGTTGGCTCTGACTCACAGGTACGCTATGTATTACAAAACAAAACACTGCCCGTTCCTGTGCCTGCCTTACAACCCCTGCTATACGTGAGCCCATCATTGTAGCAACTGTGTTAATCCATCTTGTTGAGAGCCTTCCACTCTTTCATTGACCCTCCATTTTACCAAGCATGATATCCTTCTCCAGGGAATCATCCTTTCTGACAAAGTTGTTAATCAAGTAGAGTTGTCTTTTTTCTGCCCTAATCAAATCTTGTCATTTTTGCTTCCAAGAAACATTCTAGCTGCAATTTTTCCAGGATAGATTTGTTAGTTCTTCTGGCAGTCCATGGTACATTCAGTATTCTTCACCAGCACCACAACTCAAAAGTATCAACTCTGCTTCAGTATTCCTTATTCACTGTCTAGCTCTCAACATACATAAGATACAATTGAAAACACAATGACTTGGGTTAGGCTCACCTTTGTCTTCAAAGAGACATCTTTGCTCTTCAGCACTTGAAAGAGGTCTTTTGCAGCAGATTTGCCCAATCGTCTGATGTCTTGACTGCTGCTTCCATTGGTGTTGATCATGGAAACAAGTAATATGAAGTCTTTGACAACTTCAATCTTTTCTTTTTTTTTTTTTTTTGATGCTGCTTATTGGTCCAATTGTGAGGATTTTTGTTTTCTTTATATTGAGGTGTAATCCATGCTGCAGACTGTAGTCTTTAACCTTCATCAGTAAGTGCTTCAAGTCATCTTCACTTTCAGCAAGCAAAGTTGTGTCGTATGCATATCACAGGCTGTTGATGAGTCTTCCTCTTATCCTGATGCCACATTCTTCTTCATATAGTCTGGTTTCTCACATTATCTGCTCAGCATACAGATTGAATAAGTATGGTGAAAGAATCCAACCCTGATGCACTCCCTTCATGATTTTAAACCATGCAATATCCCCTTGTTCTGTTCAAACAACAGTCTCCTGTTCTATGCACAGGTTCCTCACGAGTACAGTCAAGTGTTCTGGAATTCCCATTCTTCTCAATGTTACCCATATTTTGTTATGATCCACACAATTGAATGTTTTTGCATAGCATTGTTATAATTAAAAATAATTACAGTAATAATTATAACAATAACTATAACATTAGCAGTCAGCATCTTTTGAAATTTATTATGTACCAGACACTGTACTGAATGCTTCATCCCTGAGTCCCAAGACCTCCAGCACTTCTCCAATATGCCATGTTGAAAATACATTAAGGACAACCAATTATAGGGATCCCAAGATGTCAAGTGACATAGAATAAATGTAAATTGTTAATCAGGTAGAGTTGTCTTTTTTCTGCCCTAATCAAATCTTGTTAGTATTTTGGTCCAGGTGTAAATGGCACAATTTCATAACTGCATAGCAGGGGAAGGGGAAGACCTTTGTGAACATTTTCTAGTGATTTATTTATAATAAATAAGGATAATAATCTCAATAAGTGGAAGGAAGAGATAATAATTATATTAAATACTGAAAATGCTGCCTTGGGAAAAATGGATTTACCTTATTTTATTATTTCATCTAGTTCCTATGGAACTTTGGTTGTACAATCATTAAAACATTGAAATTAAAAAATGGACAGAAGACATGAATAGACACTTCACTACAAAGAATATTCAGATGGCCAACAAACACATGAAGAAATGTTTACAATCATTAGCCATCAGAGAGATGCAAATCAAAACAACAATGAGATACCATCTCACCCCAGCACTAATAGAGAAGTTCAACAAGACAGAAAATAACAAATGCTGGCAAAAATGTAGACAGATTGGGACTCTCGTACACTGCTGATGGGACTGTAAAATTATACAACCATTGTGGAATGTCAGCCACAGGGATCCAGGTGAAGGGAGAGAACCCAGGCCATGCCCCAAAAGTGGCAAGGCAGGAAAGCTGGGGAAAGGAGAGGAAAAAGGACAGAGGGCTTGGACAGAGGGAGGACACAGCAGTAAGGATCCAGGTAAGGGGAAGCTGGAGTGGTTTCCAACAGCCAAGGGAGACAAACTTGTCTGTTGGTTTGTCCTACTGTGATGATGTGTTGCTATAAGTCTTGAGGCTGTGCCGCAGATGTTTAAAACCCAGCGGGATGCACATGGTACACAGGTCTCAGTTTGGCTTGCAGACTGAGATAGACTAAGAAGAAGGAAGAGCATCCAGTTCTCAAAAAATTGGCCAGGGAAAACCTTATGAATAGCACAGAAACACTGTTTCTGAGCAACTTTATGAATAGTCCAGAAACATTGTCCAATGCAGAGAAGGAGGATGAGTCACTTAGGTTAGAAGGCTCTCAAAATAGGACTGGGAGAGAGCTGAATCATCAGAGTAAAACCAGCCTTACTCATATGGCTAAGGTAAAGCTTTCAAGTCCTCCATTTGCTGATGTGGCATGACTCAAATTGATAAGAAATAGCTACAATCATCTATTAATAACTGGAACATGGTATGTACAAAGTATGAATCTGGGAAAATTGGAAGTTGTCAAAAATGAAATGGAATGCATAAAGATTGATATCCTAGGCATTAGTGAGCTAAAATGGACTGGTTTTGGCCATTTTGAATCTGACAAGCATATGATGTACTGTGCTGGGAATGACAATTTGAAGAGCAATGGCATGGCATTCATCTTCACAAAGGATGCTTCAAGATCTATCCTGAAGTACAATGCTGACAATGATAAGATAATATCCATATGCCTATAAGGAAGACCAGTTAATACTAGTATTACTCAAATTTATGCACCAACCACCAAAGCCAAAGATGAGGAATGGAAGATTTTTATCAACTTCTGCAGTCTGAAATTGACCAAACATTCAATCAGAGTGTGTTAATGATCACTGGTGAATGGAATGCAAAAGTTTCAAACAAAGAAGAATCACTGGTAGTTGGAAAATTTGTCCTTGGTGACAGAAATGGTGCTGGAAATCGCATGATAGAATTTTGCAAGACCAACACCTTATTCATTGCAAACAACTTTTTTCAATAACACAAATGGTGGCTATACAAATGGACTTTGCCAGATGGAACACACAGGAATCAGATTGACTACATCTGTGGCAAGAGTTGATGGAATAGCTCAACATTTTCAGCCAAAACCAGACCAGGAGCTGATTGTGGAACAGACCATCAACTGTTCCTATGTAAGTCCAACTTGAAGTTAAAGACAATTAAAACAAGTCCACAAGAGCCAAAATATGATCTTGAATATATCCCTCTTGAATTTAGAGATCATCTAAAGAGTAGATTTGATGCCTTGGACACCAATGACCGAAAACCAGAAGAATTGTGGGATGACATCAAGAGCATCATCCATGAAGAAAGTAAGAGGTCACTATAAAGTTGGGAAAAGAAGAGACAAAAATGGATGACAGAAGAGACTCTGAAACTTGCACTTGAGCAGAGAGTACCTAAAGCAAATGGAAGAAATGACAAGATAAAAGAGCTGAACTGAAGATTTCAAAGAGCAGCTTGAACAGACAAAGCCAATTATTATAATGAAATGTGCAAAGAATTGGAGTTAGAAAACCAAAAGGGAAGAATGTTCTCAGCATTTCTCAAGCTGAAAGAACTGAGGAAAAAATTTAAGCCTTGAGTTGCAATATTGAAAGATTCTATGGGTAAAAAATTGAATTATGCAGGAAACATCAAAAGAAGATGGAAATAATACACAGAGTCACTGTACCAAAAATAACTGGTCACTCTTCATCCATTTCAGGAAGTGGCATATGATCTGGAACCAATGGTACAGAAGGAGGAAGTCGAAGGTGAAATGAAGGGATTGGCAAAGAACAAGCCTCCACGAATTGATGGAATACCCATTGAGATATTTCAACAAACGGATGCCCCACTTGAGGCACTCACTTGGTTATGCCAAGCAATTTGGAAGACACCTGCCTGGCCAACTGACTGGAAGAGATCCATATTTGTACCCATTCCAAAGAGAGG
Source organism: Orycteropus afer afer (assembly GCF_000298275.1). Classification (NCBI taxonomy): domain Eukaryota; kingdom Metazoa; phylum Chordata; class Mammalia; order Tubulidentata; family Orycteropodidae; genus Orycteropus; species Orycteropus afer. Next base: position 934,977 of record NW_006922265.1, on the reverse strand, counting down.
TGATCCCATAGAATGTGGAAATTATAGAACAATATCATTAATATCGCATACAAGTAAGATCTTACTGAAGATAATTCAAAAACGGATGCAGCAGTATATTGCCAGAGAACTTCCAGAGGTGCAAGCTGGATTCAGAAAAAGATGTGGAACAAGAGATATCATAACTGCTATCTGATGGATCTTGGCTCAAGGTAAGGAATACAAGAAAGATGTTTACTTATGTTTTATTGACTATGCAAAGGCATTTGATTGTGTGGATCATGAAAAAGTGTGGATAATGTTGAGAAGAATGAGAATTTCAGAACACTTGATTGTACTCATGAGGAAACTGTACCTTGACCAGGAAGCTGTCGTTCAAATAGAACAAGGGGACACTGCATGGTTGAGAATCAGGAAGGGAGTGTGTCAGGGTTGTATCCTTTCCCCATACTTATTCAATCTATATGCTGAGCAAATAATCTGAGAAGTTGGACCGTATGAAGAAAAACGTGGCATCAGGATTGGAGGAAGAATCATTAATAACCCATGAGACGCTGACAACAGAACTTTGCTTGTTGAAATTGAGGATGACTTGATGCACTTACTGATG